>NW_024538662.1:0-55278 GCF_016647635.1 Suillus subaureus
GTTGATGAATTTAATTAACGCTCGAGGCGTACTAGTCATCGGGCGGTTGGACATCGCGACTGTCAAAGATAAAGTAAGGATAAAGAGAGTGAGCTCGACTGGTAGTCAGCCGAGATGACGAAGCAAATGGCATTGAAACCGGAAACCTTGGCCGATGAACGCGACCGTTACAAAAGAGTACTACTATCATTCCGGGTAATCTGCAACATTTTCAGCAAATCTTTTGTAGCTCGTCAATCACTTCATATTATCTTCCACGAATTTAGAGTGTTGTAGATTCGTACCGCCTCTATATAGATCTTATTTTTGCTCATTTTTAGGATTTTGTGGTGTGGTGTCGGATGAAAGCCGAGAAAATTCAGGGTCTGACTGCTAATCTGCAAAATATGGTCACGTCGAGTCACACCTCGGCATAGCACCGGCACAGTCAACTTTGACTCTCCGCACTGCGCTCTCGATCTGTTGGCGTTGAGTCGTCGAACTGGAAGCTTGAAACTTAATGCTCTGATAAATAATGAATACAGCAATATATTATCATCAAGTATCATGATTCATGTAATTATTGTGAGTGTACTGGTGATATGGTCCTGAATAAGGTTCTTGGTCTTCTCCTCTCTGATAGCCTGAATAGCAGCAGTGAAGTTGGCTTCGCGAATCACATCTTCAGCTTTCTTCTGACTGGTAGTATGCCCGCGGTTTGGTGCCATTGTAACAAGGATGTGAGAATGATGCAAGAGGAGACAACAATGCAAGACTTCGTGCACTTGCCAAGTGTGCCATAGAGGAGATTGAATTTGTTACACACTCTCCTATCTACTGTCACATTTTCATACATGTCGTCAATTCTTCCTCTATAGCATCTTAAAATGACAGGATGAGCTTTATCGAAATTGTGTTCTGTAATCCTGACAAGGTGATTGTTGTGCTCCAGGTATAACTTCAGGAATATACCTGCAGGATCTATGAGATCTGGATAATATGTTCCTGCATGGTTACAAATTACCACTATTTCATCCCTCGCAGCTGCAATATGCAAGAAATTTTCATTCTACTTGGACAGTACATCATATATAAGTAGTCTACATATGCATGAATTTTTTTGAAGTGAGTTGAGCAGTGCGTTGAGGTGTTTTGAACATTTTGCATATTACATGCATGTTGCAGATTACCCGGAATGATAGTAGGTAGTCCGTTGGTCAATGGATGGAATTACCAATCACATGATGCAAATATTGACGCATTGTTTGGAAAATCTGGACCGGCTGCTTCGCTTTATTAGTACATTTATTGTCGCCACAGCACTCACTGCAGACTAACTGCCACTAGGTACCTTTGATGCTCTCGACTGCCTCCAGCAGGCATCATTCACATGCTCACTCCTGGCACTGATTGTGTTGAAGGTGTGCCTTCTGTCAGAATTAGTAGTTTATATAGATACAGCACAATGTATCTTAGGACCTGGACAGCTGCCATTTGTTTCTCAGTTTGTTTCTGTATGTGGCATGGCACTTGTGACATAACAGTGACCAACAGTGACCTTGTGTGACGGTCTCAAATGCCCACTCATACCTCCCTTTACTGCTGCTATGGTGAAGAAAAAGACTACTGCACCTTCAGCAAACTTGAACAATGCCAGAACTTTAGTGGTTGCTCACTGGACTGTCGAAGAGACATCCCACCTTCTTGAATACCTCATAGCTCACTGTGCTGAAGGTGGAGATGGGACAGGATTTAAACAGTCCACTTTTACCAGCACATCAACTCATTCTAAGTACTTTTTATTAAATAGGGTATGGTTAGACCATGGTAATACTTAGCTCCAGTATGTCATTTCACACATTTTTGGCATTTCTGAAAATGTGCAAAACAAAGGGTGTCCACTTTGCACATTTTGCACCCTGGGTTTTGCACATTTTTGACATTTCTGAAAATGTGGCTACTGGAACAGTTCCAAGGGCTACATCTGCTTATGCAATCAACTTAATTGATGAAAATCAATGTCATAGCCCTCGTCAAAGGGAGTCTATCCATAGTCTCACAACATCAATAGGGTGAGGCGAAAACCTTGTCAGGACTGGGCTTGACTTTGCTTGATTTTTGGCATTGTGTTGGTTGATTTTGCTTGATCTTGAGGCATAGGGTGAGATGAAAACCTCATCAGGACTGGGCTTGACTTTGCTTGATTTTTGGTATTTTTTTGGTGTTGTGTTGGTTAATTTTGCTTGATCTTGAGGTGTAGGGTGAGGTGAAAATCTTGTTTGGACTGGGCTTGACTTTGCTTGATTTTTGCTTGATGTGAGGCATAGGCTTAGGTGAAAACCTTGCCAGGACTGGGCTTGACTTTACTTGATTTTTGGTATTTTTTTTTGTATTGTGTTGCTTGATTTTGGTTGATTTTGGTTGATGTGAGGCATAGGTTTAGGTAAAAACCTTGTCAGGACTGGGCTTGGTTTTGGGTGATTTTTGCTATTTTTTTGCTATTGCATGGCTTGATTTTGCTTGATGTGAGGGGCAGGCTTAGGTGAAAATGTTGTTCAGACTTGGGTTCATTTTGCGTGATTTCTGCTATTTTTTTGGTATTGTGTTGGTTGATTTTGCCTGAGTTATTGCTGTTGTATTGCTTGTCTTGCTGGGGTATTGTATTGTGGTGTATTGTAGTGTCTTGCTAAGCTATCTAACTGAGAAGTGAGACACTGAGAGAATACATTTTTATATGAGACAATGAGAGAGCTAACAGGTGGGTGGGTGGGGGCAGTCTAACATATGATTGCCCTGCTTATCCTTATCCTTATCCTTGACTATTGTATTGTTATTGTAAGTTATTGTGTTGTATGTTATTGTATGGTATTGTATTGTTATCATAAGTTATTGTATCATAGTCTATTGTATTGTAGTCTATCATGTTTCTTATCCTTGACTTCCTTATCATAGTCTTGACTATCGTGTTTCTTATCTTTGACTTGCTTATTGTGTTGTAGTCTTGACTATCATGATCCTTATCCTTGTCTTTTCCTTGTTTTCTTGATTTTTTGCTATTGTAGTCTTGACTATCATATTCCTTATCCTTTTCCTTATGGCCCAGGTCAAAACCTCATTCAGACTTTGCTTGACTTTGCTTGATTTTTGCATTTTTATCGGAGTAGTTCCCACAGTTGAATTGCTTTCTTGAACCCTTCGATTTTGAGTATTTTCCTTATAATTCACTAGGATCTTATCCTATCTATTTGCTTCCATAGCTGAACCCCTTTAAGTGTCACCCTGTCACCCCATCTTGAAAAGGACTGGTGCTTTTATAAGTGGCTGTCTGTCACCCTCGCTTCTTTTTCCCATCTGCCATTATTTCCTCTTGGCTGTGTCACCCTCGCCTCTTCTTTGTTGCATCCATTGTTTTTCTTGTGCTTGGCATGGTTCTGTCCAATGTCCAATGGTGGGGGCATCACCCCATCACCCTCGCTTAATTAGGCTTTTGTGGCATCACCCAATTGTCCTGTCACCCTCCCATCTGCAGGCGTCACCCCATCACCCCATCACCCTTGTGTATTTAGGCCTTTGAAGCACCATTCCATCACCCCATCACCCTCTGCATCCACAGGCATCACCCCATCACCCTCACTTCTTTAGGCCTTTCATCATTTCATCACCCTGTCACCCTCTGCATCTGTTGCCATCACCCACTCCACATCACTTCTGCAGGCATCACCCTTTCACCTTTGCTGACAGTGCTAGGGCCCTGTGATGGACACTACCTACTGTATTGTACTTTTTGTGCATGCATCATGACCATGGTTGGTCAATTCTATTCAATGTTCTGTCAGGTGCAGAGATGGTGATGCCGTTCTTAAGTCACAAGATCAGTGCATTACAAAGTAGGTTCTTCTCCTCCCCTCTAGTCGCTTGCTAGTCCTCCCTTCCTGATTCTTTCTCCTCTGTTGTAGTGACATCTCCAAAAGCCTGATCCATTCTCCCAATCCATGCCATATTGCACTTTATGTACAGTTGCCCTTTGTTAATTAAACTGTCTTCTTTTGACATTCTTGTATTGTCCTCAGAGTGCTGTCCCTGATTAATGATTAATGGTTATGATTGTCTGATCTACATGTCTGGACCATCCATCACTTTCATTCACTGGACACCTATTGACAGTCCGAAACATAGTTCATATGCAAGTCATCACAGCTTCTGACCATCAGCACCTCCTCAGATTTGGATCTATAACATCAGTGGTAGTGCCTTTACTGCCCCTCACATCTCTGCATTGTCCATTATCATTCTGACTTATTGTAGATGGGTCACAGCCTACCTCTTGCATAAAGCTTCATTGTCATATTGCTGTGTTCTGATCAACTATGAATCATTGAGATTCAGGTGTCAAATGTTATGTGTCCAGAATAGTGCAGCACTTGTGAAGACATCCTCTGACATTTTCATGAGGATGTCTGTCCCAGCATACAATGTATGAAATTAAAATTGCATATGTCAAGTATTCACTTGAACTATGATCCTTGCAGTGCAAATGAAGATCAGCATATGGCATGGACATTACTTGACAGGACCATATAGCCTGATGTCCTCCACGTCCAAAATGCCTGCATATCTGAGCTTACCTACTGATCAGTCAAACCCTGACTGAGGAATGAAAATGTGTGGTGCAATTTTTTTTTTTCAGCAGGGCCAATGGCATATGTGTGGAATGTTGCTAGGCCTGTTTGAAACAAACGGATATCCCAGTATGGATTTACTGTGCTTCTATGCGTATGCGAACTGTAACCAACAATTGAGGAACTTGGCTGAGTCAGATCAAAAGTGTGCACCCAGTAGTTCAGAAATGTGCTGCCTGTCATATCCCACAATCTGGACCCACGTTCCATCATATTCCCACGCCTTCTGAGCCTATGTCCGGACCCCACTTCATATCCAACTCATTCCCAGATCCCCTTCTGCTGTGTGCTCCATACCTCAGCAGGATTGACTACGCTCTGGATTTACCCCTGAGCTCCAGACCATCGGATCTCCACTGCTAGCCTGAACCATAACCCCCTGTCCCATCCACCCTATGTACACTCCATCCAGCAAGACATCCAGACTTCACCTCATCTCGGATTCTGGACTCTATCCACCTTCTCATATCCTGGTCCTGTATCCACCTTGTCTTCCAGATCCCCAGATCTCCAGACCTCCGGATATTAACTCTGGACCTATTCCCACCCTCTGTCTGATATCCTGCACCTATCCCCATTTAGACATCTCTGCCTTTCTGGCTTTTTGTTACCTCCTGTTCTGTCTTGCTTATTGATCCTTGTATGAGTCTTCATCTCCAAGTTCATTTACTTATGTTCCATCTTACTTACTAATGTGTTTCCACATGCTCATACATAGCCCTGCTCCTTTGCTAACTGATCCCCCCAGATATTCTCCAGTATATAACCCCTGTAGATACTCCTGTAGTTTCCTTAGTTTGAATATCATCTTAGACTTTGCTCTACCTGCCCAATCCTCTCTTGGACTTTGGTCCAGCTAAGTCTGTCCTATCCATCAGGCTTAGGGATTGATTCCCTAGGTCGGAGCTCCACCTTTCCAGCACTTACCCTCTTTCCAGACTTAGGTCCAATACCTGTCCCTCTGACTCTACCTTAGGGTAGTCTACCTCTGTTTGTTTCTACATTGGACGAAGTCCAATGTAGCCCCTATTCCTTCTGGACCTCTGGACATCCTGTCCTGTGCACCTCCAGGCATCCTGTCCTTCAGATGTTCCACCCTCTGTACCTTCAGATGTCCTGTCCTCCTAACCCTTGGACATCCTATCCTCCTGTCCTTCATACCTCCAGACATCCTGTCCTTCTGTCCTCCATCATCCTGCCCTCCTGTCCTCCTGTCCTCTGGACCTTCAGACCTCCCATCCTTCCATCTTGTTTCCTGTAGAAGTATTACTTTGCAGTGGGAACTCTCCTGAGCACTTCCTGCATTCCTCCGGAACTCTCCCATGCTCCTCTGGACATTTCCCATGCTCCTCCGGAAGTCCTCTAGCACTCCACCAGAGTAGCCAGCCTCTGGAAGTCCTCCAGACTTCATTGGACCATCATTGGACCTCATATGAAATGAAGGGCCCATACTTGGGTAAGGGGCACAGCATACAAGCTGAGGCCAAGCCCCTCTGAGTCAGTCTCTCTCTCCCTTGAGCAACATGGTTCTTAACACTGCCCAGCCCCTGTAAAATACATAATGCTCCACAAAAAGTTTTACTCCACCAGAGGGCACAATGTGCCACTCCACCAGCAACATCTAGTGCCATCTGACATTCACAGGCCACCCATTGGGTACCTGCAGTCTGGAACACAATTTTGGCACACGATATCACACTAAATGTTATTGATCACTGCGATTGATTTGTATGTCCTTCTATTTCTCTAAAGATTAAGCAGTATTTTTTTAGTGACACAATTGAATTCATTGGATACAGACAGGCAAATGTCTGTATCTCAATGAGCCCCAAGTGAGGTGACTCATTTCCATTGCTGGTCCACCCTGCTTTCTCAAATATGATGACCTGAAGAACAATTCATGCTCAGGGAGAAATACATTGGGGTTGTCTGAATCTCAACTTCTCGGTTCCCCAGATGACTAGTATGCGTTTATGTGTCTGGACATTGTCGTAAATGGTGCAACATGGGCGTCAAGTTTCATTTTTCTGTGGCAGTATTTCATCATCTTGCAGCCCTGCAGGTTTAGATCAGTGTATGTGAAATCACATAAAACCTTGTTAGCATGTTTGATCCACCTACCAATGATACAGCACCAGACCTATAATTAACATATCCTCTGCTTACTGATGTCAGCATCCAATAACTATCCTTGTGATCATCCTGGCTGCATGAAAGGCCCATTCCTGACCAGTGAAATGACCTGCAAGCATCGATACTGGTATCATTCCATTGTAAGGAATGAGATTCCTCCAGGCATATATCACGCATATTATGACTCATGATGATTGGTATAGTGTGCAACTCACTATCTATGACTTTCCCACAAAACACACCAGAGGTGCGACACTTTCCCACACTATACGACGCATTCCTGCGCACATGCTTAGTGCACTCTTCCTGCGCTCAATTGCCCTTTGTCGTGCAGTATCCTGGAGCATCCATCCATCATCCAACCGGTCCCCTAGTGAGTCCCTTTTCGTTTATTCTCATATTTAGCATCATACCATACATTATTTCATCATGGACCCTTTTACTTACATCATTTTACATACTTAGAGTGCTCCCTATTCACTTCCAAGCCCTGGGAGTGTGCCTAGGAGAAGTTTTCATACACCTGCCACCACCACAGATGACACAACCACCATCATGTCACTTAGTATCTAGTTAGTATCTCATAGTGAGAATCATCATCCTCAGTCAGCATGCTTCAGTTGTTGCCCTAGTCATCAGCACAAGTCTATCATCATCAGTGTCCATTCAGCAGTCTTAGTTCATGCCTTCATGCCATCTATCAGTCTTTTATACATTCACACACTGTGTGTGCCTTATTCCCATGCTTCACACTCCTATGTGCTCCATATTCCCCTGTGCACGCTTTCAGTGCACTTCACCAGAGTTGACCTGGTGTCACCTTCATGGATCTTGCTTTCCTTGCTTCCCTTAAGGGTTGAACATATTGCCTGGTGTACTTTGACCAACACATAGAGAGTCAGTAGGCCTTCCTCTCACTCCAGAGTGAGAGCCTTCTTTCTTTCTATAGCTCTGCAAGCCCAGCAGAGTTGTTGAACCTTCACCATTCCTATTCCATTCATGATTGATGGTCATCAGTATGTTGTGGGTCAATCAGATGGCCATTATGCCTATCAGCAGGACTATTCTCCAGATCCTGCATTTGTATGTTGTAACTTCAGTGCATGAAAATGCATGTTAGGAGGGCCAGGATTCCAAATCCAACTTAGGGACCATGATCAGGACCTTCTTGGCTTGACATATCATGCTTCACTTCCTTGATTACTAAGCAACACTTATCCCAGTAAGCCACTCAAATTGTTAACTATTTGCAAAACTAAAATGATCAGATCTCCATGATAGGCAAACAAAATTTCACATAAAGTATCTCAAAACTTCCATTTATATGTATATTACATAATCACAAACTTTTACTTGCACCTGTTACCTTAAAAGGCAATCTGCAGATGTTTTAATAAAATCTATAAAATAATGATAAATTGCAAGGCAATATAATTAGGCCAGAGGGCTATGGCACCACTGATAACATATGTCAGGGTTACATACCTCAATCACATATACAAACCCCCAGGACCCATTACATCATTCAATTGGTGTTTCTCTATATCTAACTGTTATTTTCCTATATAAATTCATCTGTATGCCTTTGATTCACTTGATATGTCAGGGGATGGCTGTGACAAAAGATGAAATATGTTCATTTAACATGTATATATCACACCCTAGAATTTGGTGTGCACCCATGACCATCTTCATATGGTTCCCCTATGTAAAACTCTCATTTTCATAGAAAATCCGTAAAATCTGGATGTATATGGCCCTGAACCACTTGATACCTGGAGGGTTGGCTTTGACAAAAGATGAAATATGTTCATTTAGCATATATATCACACTCTAGAATTTGGTGTGCACCTGTGACCATCTTCATATGGTTCCCCTATGTAAAACTCCCATTTTGATAGAAAATCTGTACAATCTGGAAGTATATGGCCACTTTATTCAAATCCAAATATACACTTTGACCTTGAGGGTCACCTTCACATCATGTAATGTTAGCTTTCATATATCTGTCTCGTTGTCTTGGTTTGTGCCTCAGTTAAAGCTTAGGATCAGCAAATGTATTGCCTTGCTCTCTCACTACCTCTGTCAGCTTCTTCACTATGGTTCACACTTTGAGTATTCTCGTATTATGGATCACTCTCACTACAGTTTCCTCAGCATTGATTATATTAGTCCTGTCAACTAACTGATGACTGTGTTACACATTACCAGATTGCCCTAGTAGTACAATAATTAGGGTATACTCTTCTTATCACTTCCAAATTACAGTCAGTCCTATTATTCCTAACTGCCATGGTTCATGATCTACATCCTATGGCACCATTTGTGCAAATATTATGTGTATCCTATTTTACTAGTCATCCCCTCTCTTCCCCACAGATACAGGCTTGGCAGTACACAATCTACTATATCTCACACTAGATAGACACTACACAGTCATAAAGTCATCAGTACACAGGGAATATTATATATTAACATCTATTAACCACAGTTACTACCAGCAAATGCACCACCATAGTCCAGTGTTGGTCAAATCTCTCATAAAACAAACAATTACAGCATTACAAATGCAGTTTGATTGATATGGGCATAGATTATGTAACAACCAACACCGTTACTGTTGTGTTTGTTGTTTGCACAGGTTATGTAACAAGTCACAGTTCCCTATAAACAAACAATGTCTTGCAGCTTACGTAATTTTTACTCTTTGCTCTCAACTTGCATCATCCCCTGAATGCGCAATGAGGGACACTACCATTGCTGGGTGCACATGCCTGTTGACAATCTCACCTGATAGCCCAATCACAAATGGTCAGGTCACACTCTTCCCATCTTGTCAATGAGTGCAAACACATAGGCTACACTATTCATGCTCCCCACTAACATCCACTCTTGCCTTGCCCCACTCCTTCACAACTGCCCTATGCACCTTGCAAGTCATTTGCCAATGGCTATGCATGATTAGGTCTATGTCCTGATTCTCAACAGTACATACTATCTCTCCCTCCCCAATACATCACAAATGCAATCTAAAACATTTGTTTAATTGCATTTGTTCCATCATTCATACTGACTCCTTACAGAAATGTTTATGCCACATCCTCATCCCTGCAGTCTTGAACAAGCCAGATCATGCACAACCCTTCAGAAGCCTGTGTGGAGCACATCCACATTATGAAATATTCTGTCAGTGATGCCTAATCAATATAACTGGCCTGAAGCTAACATTTCCATTCCTCCCAGAACAATCTGGCCCTTCTCTTCCCAGTTATGCCCCAAACACAATCTATTTGCCTACAACTCTTGTGCATAAGTATTACGCAGTTGCATTGGCTCACAACAGTATGCATGTTACTTACTGCAAGGATAGTAGGACATGGTCAACATTAATCCTAATGAACATGCATAAACCATTCCCTACGATCTTTACTTGGCATCACACTGATACCTTTGACCTCTGCATGGACCTGGTGACAATTTGTTCACTGCAATGAACATGATGGACTGTGTAAATGTCCTACAAGCTGGGCTGGATAGAATGTTTGCTTCCCCATAAGTCACCAGCCCTGTGCCATTTGAACACCGATCGCCTATATTGTTTTCAAGAGTTTGGCTCCCTCACAGATGCCATTTAGAGACCACCCCACAAACAAGAGCCATGTCATTGCAATGAGGGCTGGGAGGTATAAATTCCAATGGTATGAAGCATTCTATATCATAACATGTCACTGCCTAATCATAACCTGCAAGCCAGCTTTGTGCATCAGGAGGATACATTAATGAGATCATTGCTGGCATGTGAGAGTCTGCTGTATACCTTGAGTTATTGCTGCCCCTGCAAGAAAAGAGGCACAGGACACCTGAGTCAATGAATGAATTCTATATCCTGCACTCCCAGGAGCATGAAATCAGTCAGTATGGTACACGTGGGCCCTCCTTGGCTCAAAGGCCCATGCTATTGTCACACAGGATGCCACTCAATATCTGGAGGTGAAAATAGGCGCCCCCCATAGCCTGTCAATTGGTCACCAGTCATCTGACATCATGTGTCAATGAGCTATACAAGTGGTATGGCTGTATTCTGCTGAATACCAATAAGCTAACACCATACAGAATTGAACCCTTACAACCCCTTTTACCCTGCTGCAAACCTGATGACCCCTGCACGTGTTTACAAACAAGATGTTCATTTCACTATCCTTCAGCCTGGCAGCAATATTGTCACCTTGTTTTATCATCCTCCCCTCCTTGCTCAGGGGAAATTGGTGTATATCAGTCAATCTGCCAACTACCAAGAATAGTTCACTGGCATCCACCAGTCATGCTCATCAGATTTGCATCCTCAAAGCATCGAGGTGTATGTGGAAGGTGTGTGTCTGGGGTCAAAAGATGACCTCGGATGATGGCATGGAATTGATGCAGATGGGAAGCCCAACTCTTGGGGTGAGTCAGATCTCCATACTCACAATCTGCCATGCTGTCCATACCCTCACAAATACATTTGTATTATTCCTACAACATCAGCATTACATACTCTACTGTGAGGGAAGACTTCAAGAATAATGTACATGAGGCAGTAGCGAGTCACAACAATGCTCTACACTGGCAGCACCACATTTCCCTCAAAGGCACTACATAAATCTCTCATGTGGTATGTGAGTCACTCACATAATCTGCATAGCACATCCCTATAACTAAAATGGCCTCCCAGCTTACGTAATATACCTCTCTTCATCTACAACCACAATGATCACCCACAACCACTGTTTGACAAGCACCAATATTTTGCATGCCCCTTCAGCCAAATAGCTAATGGCAACCTCAAAGCTAATACCTCAAGATATAAAAATCCCGCACTGGACACTATGCTGTGGTAGGTGTTGAGCTTACATAAACCATATACCACATCCTTATAACTAAACTCAATCTCATAGTTTACCTAATCTTTCTCTCCTTCAACTGCCATGACACCTTACCACTGCCCTTTGAGCAGCACTTAGTCTCCTCCCAGTTATGACCAACAACTACCTGTGGCCCCAGATGCTGGCATTATCATACAGTCAGTACCATTGGGACCTGCCTGCTCATTCCAAAAGCCAATACATGCACCTTGCATGGCTCTGCACTTTGTCAGACACTTTCAGTTGCCTAGGCACTGATCTGTGAACAACCACTGTTAGCTTGCACCTTCAGGTCCCTGAGCGCCAAGGCACCCTAGGAACCCTCATCCGAGAACAAATGCTCCATGGCATACAAGTTGGTGCCTCATGACTGCAAATGCTCTGGGTCTGTGTACATCCCCTCATCATAGCCAGTGCACGTTCAAAACAATCTGTAGGTACACTTGACCTCGCTTAACCTCAATCATTGATGCAGCACTGCAATCAGCAACCTTGCTTCGTGATGCAGGTCCTGTGCATTTGTGTCCCACATCACCTGTGCACATGGACCAGACCCTTCTGGGTGGACTGCGTGTGTTACAGTGCACTACATAGGTCTGTGTGTGATCTGGTGTGCCCAGCATCTGTTGCCAGTGATGTGGACATGTTGTGGCAGGCCAGCTGAATGACTTGTGAGTTGGATTTCACATGTGCACCAGCTAAGATGCTTGCATCTAAGGGTGCATCTTGGCATCCATAGATGCAGCTGATCGCCCAATGATCTCTGTGACATCCACAGCGACTGAGCGAATCACTATCCCCTGAAGCTTAGGTTTGTGTCCGAATGATTATAGATCTGTCAAATCCTCAGGCCAGATTTATCCCAGATCTACCTGCCCAATACCACTCTTACATCTGTCCATTGAAGCCCAGATCTCGGGATGAGAATTAATTTACATCTTTTCATGTTGTTATCACATGCACCCAGACATGGTTTTAGACTTCATAGTACCTTTTCAAGCTCACACTGCAAGGCCAGGTCCCTCTGGACCACCTTACATCAGTCACACTAGTTTAAACTCACATCAAAACTTATCAGTAGCATCACCCTTCAATTATAAGTACTGGCAACACATAATGTAGTAGTAGCTGGCCCTCTGAGGCTTTTGGCCTGCATATTTAATACAATAAAGGCAGCTTTCATCAGTGTGGTATTCCTGTCATTCCCACCATGTGAGCGCTAATAGCCTGTCTGTTTCCTAGAGCTGACTGTAAGTTGCACCAGGCCTCAATGTGTGGTGACCCTTTGCACCTACAATGCAAGGGACAGGTGTTTGCTTGACAAGCATGTCCGAGAGATGCACACGCAAAGCACAACCCTTGGTTGGTCCCTACCCACTCTTATTGACATGGCTGACTTTACCATCCGACAGCTGATGGCTGACAGCTAGCTCACAATGGCAACTCATACTTTCACTGTCCCCTATGTGATTACACCATACTCAACACACTTTCCATGACAATGCACCACAAGAGACATATTGATGATGCTTCACATGGACATTCTGCTCCAGATGAAGGAGGTTCTTCCTCACCCACTGCAAAGTGGAAGAAAAAAAGGTGCAGGCAACAACATGTCTCTGATGCTTCTGGGCTATCAGATATATCAACAAATCTCCATCAGGCAAGTTGCCCTATAATCCACTGGAGTGATTTCCCTCACCTTGCTGAGTTTCAGGGTTCAAAAGAGCCCACCATACAGTCCCCTCCTCCCACCCAAAAGTGCAAGAAGAAAAAGAAAAAGAAAATGCTGACCTTCCAGACTCCAGAAGCATCACAAGATGCCATGCAGGTATGCTGTACCATAATACATCAAGACGCATTCCCTTATGATGACACCTCAGGGACATCACACTCCTAACCCAGAGCCTGCGCCCTCCCCAGAGGATTTGTCTGTCCTCAACAGTATTAGTGTCATCATTGATGCCACATACAAAATTGCTATCTGCATTGATTGTGCAATCACAATTCCCACCAAACATGTCCACAGCCACGCTGTCTCCCATCATGGCTTCAAACCACCCCTGCAGGCAGATGTGACGCGGATCCTTGAATCATTTGGGTGTGTTGACCAGTTCACTCCACCTTCCACCACCATGGTGCCAATCGTTGGGCTCAAAGTTTTACATGGCCAGCTATGCCTCATGCAGGACTGTGGTTACCTGTCAGCTATGCCTAGGACTATGCAAGAACACTTCAAGCTTACTCACAAAGCTCAGCCATGGTGCCCAAACTCTGCAGAACACAATATCCAGCGTGTATATGAGTTCTGTGGCAATCAAACCCTCATCCTTGTTGACCTTAACTTGATCACAGCCCCACAACAACATGCATTCACTGACTATTTGGACAAAATGAAGAAGAAAGTCCCCAACATCAATCATGATGTCTATCATGTAGACAGCAACACACACAAACACAGAACATTCCTCGCCAAAATGGGCTGGAACAAGGCCATCAAGGGACTCCATGTCACCAACTTGCCCCAGGCTGTATCAAGTCCCACTGAACATGAGCAGCATCTCCAGATATTGCACACCACAGTGCATAACTGGCTCAGTGTGATCTGTGCCATGCTACCCAATCTTGACCTCATTTTTCTGCATTTAATCAACACATCCAAAGGGTATGTCTATCTGAATGCCAGTTCATTACTGCTCAACTGACATGCATCCAGTGAAATAGTGAATGTGCCTTTGGGGGCACTTCTTGATGATGTTCATATGATTCATTAATGAACCTCACAAGTTCCCATTCAAGCTCATTCTCATGCAGGAGCAAACTGAGAGCTTCATTAGATTACTAAGTGTGCTGAAAGGCAGGGAGGGCAGCAGTGCCTCTGAACACATCCAAGAGGCATCATTTGTGTTTCTGAGAATGCCAAACGACCACATTACAGAGGATTGGTTCAGCTGCTCTCTTATCCACTTCATCATCATATCCCATCTCTTACTTGACGGCACATTCAAACCTGCCTCCAACATTATCCCCAACCTGTCATGCCTGCAGTTTCGCATGCATGCATGCAGTGTCTCACAAGCTTACAGCAATGGGCTGCACAGAAATGGTGAAGGCTTGCTATCATAAGCCTCATCACCTCAATAACATTCTTGTTACTCATTTGCCCCCAGATTTTATGACTGGTTCCTCCAGGACATCCTCACTGAGGGAAAGCAATATCCATTCACCACATTCTGCAAGGAGATGCATTTCCTTTCGGCCATTGCTCATTCCAAGACCAGACTCCCTAACCTTCTCTGGAATGACACTCACACAGTGCTACAGGTTGATGGCTCACTGCTCATCGTATCCACCATCAGGGATATGGTGAAGTCATTACTGGCTCACACTAACCAACTCATAGTGTTACTGTCTGAAGGCATCAATTTGGCCAACTATGACCAGTGCCTCAAGAAGCACTTGAATGCTAGGATCTCTCAAATTGGCCTAAGGACCCCCTCCAGAAACAAGATGATGGCTACTCCTTTATACAAGATCCAGACAACCCATTCAAAGCCCTCAGGATGCCCTCCTCAAGGGTATGTTCACAGACCAGAAAATTTTTGACAAGTACCATGTATGGGAGGGCACCTGTCCTGTCTTTAAACAAGGTAAGCTTCTCCACTGTCAGGCCAATATATTTGTGCTAATGCATCACAGCTGTGGTTGTGTGGTGGTTCACCCAACTAGCAGAGCTTCATGATGTTGCATTTTGCCTAGTCCATGTCACCTCAGGGGGGCCTGCCAGGGGCACAGAGTTGGAGACTTACTGCCTCACTAACACTCACAAAAGTCCTCACACCTTGTACTTTGTCTGCAGTCACCTCATGTTCATAACTGGCTATAACAAATCCCACCAGTGAACTGAATATGCCAACAAATACATTGCAAGGCCCATCTATCCCCCAGTGGCCAGAACTATCATGTACTTAGCAGGGCCCCTGTACTAAATTGCTCAGTCTTGGGCTCCTGCTATCAACAGCAGGGCTCCAAGGCTTGGCCCTGAGGTCTTCATGCACTTTGGGAAAGCATTATGCAGTGAGGACTTCTCCAGCATCCTTCAGTATCAAACCATGCAACACCTCCACATACCCATGGGCCTGAGGATGTGGAGACAAGTGATCAAAGCTCTGTTACACCATATCGTTAATATTGACATTGATGATGAAGGTGATCATGCTGACGATGCTCTAGATGAAATGTTTGGACATACCACCAGTACTGGCAGGTCGTGTTATGGCCCCACCTGGAATGACCTCCCTTCGCTCCACAAAGACATGATAGCTGATCTCTTCAAGGTGTCGAAATGCTTCTAGGGTTGGTTGGGTGACCTCACCTTGAAGGCCGTTGGCCCTCATCCAGAAATCTCATACACCAAGATTCATGAGGCAGTGTCCACTGCCCTTGGCAAGCTACAGCTTGCTTCCTCGCAACAGACTACCATCATCCAAGAGACTGCGTCAAGCCATGCACAGGTGTTGGAGATGCTGCAGGTGACCCATGACAAGATCGACCGCACTCACCAGGTGATCTTGCAAGGCCAACACAGCCAACCATCTTCTCTTATCCAAGCCATGGAGCCCCTTGACATTGGATTCTCCTGCATTCAGGGCCTCCATCTGTTCCTCCAGGACTCAAGCACTACATTCAAAAGCATCCAGCAGGTCCTAGCAATAGAGGTCATATCATGAGGCTGCCCTCACATCCTAGTTGTCATGCCCACCAGTGCTGGCAAATCTGCAATATACGCCTCACCCAGCTATGTTGAGAATGCCAGCTTCTGGCTTGTCATCATTCCATATCGCTCACTGCTCGATCAAGCAATGCAGGAGGCATGCTCAAAGGGAATCCCTTATGCAGTGTTCCCTTCCAATGACATTGACCTCTTCAGGTGTCATATTGGATTCATGTCTTTGGAGTGATGCACCCAAAACAATTTTTAAATGTGGTGCATTGCCAACAAGAACACCAATCTATACACTATATGGCTATATATTATATATAACTCAACATATTTTCTTCTTATTGTTGATGTCCCATTGGGTGCAATACATCTCTGGGATTCCATTGCACCTATTTTTAAGTAATTTAGTGGTCAGGAACATGAGTTATGATCATTGTACTCTTTCCAAAGTCATCCTACTTAATACCCATATTTAGTCAGCACAACTCTATCCAAACACACTGGTATCTCATATTCATACCTCTATATATACTATACTGACATAAATACATCATTTGGAACTCATTTCCAAGATTTTCATTTTATGCCTACTGATGGAGGAGGACCACAAGGGCTACATTATCACAAAAAATTCCTGGGCCTTCAAAACTTGATCCATCATTTTCTATGACCTTTAAAATGGTGGGGACAAGCTTTGGTGGATCATTGGTGATGGTATGAACCTCTGGTCCTAAGTCAATATCTGACTGCCATATGCACATAGTCTATCACCCTGTAAAAAATTCCTGATGCTCTGAAACTTGTTCAATCATGTTCTGTGACCCTGCAAATGGTGGGAAGCAGCTCATATGAATGGCTGGTGATGTCTGGTACTAGCTCAGCCCACCAAGAGCCCAGCTACTAGGTGCACTAGATCTAGCTTCTTGTAAAAAATTCTGTGTGGTTCAAAACTTGGTCAATCATTTTCTGTGACATTTAAAATGATGGGAAGAAGTTTATTTGGATGTTTGCTGATGTGTAGGACCTCTGAACACACACCAGTCACTGACTACCACATGCATTTAGTCCAACACCTTGTAAAAAATTGCTGAGGCTTCAAGACTTGGTCAATCTTCTTCTGTGACCTTTAAAATGGAGGGAACAAGTTTATTTCAATGTTTTATGATGTTTGGAACCTTTGCATTCAAGTCAACCCCTGTCTGCCATATGTGTCTAGTCTAACTCTTCACAAAAAATTGCTGGAGCTTCAAGACTTGGTTAATCATCTTCTGTGACCTTTAAAATGGGGAGAACAAGTTTAGTTAGATGTTTGCTGATATATGGAACATTTGATCATAGGCCAGTTGCTGACTACCATGTGTATGTAGTCTAACTCTTTATAAAAAATTGCTGAGGCTTCAGGACTTGGCTAATATTCTTCTGTGACCTTTAAAATGGGGGAAAGAAGTTTAGTTGCATGTTTGATGATATGTAGAACTTTTGTATCCAAGTCAACCTCTGACTGCCATATATATCTAGTCTAATTCTTCACAAAAAATTCCTGGAGCTTCAAGACTTGGTTAATCTTCTTCTGTGACCTTTAAAATGGTGGGAACAAGTTTACTTGTATGTTCAATGATGTCTGGGACCTTTGAGTGAAAGTTAACCCCTGATCATCATATGCATCTAGTCTAACTCTTCACAAAAAATTGCTGAAGCTTCAAAACTTGGTTAATCTTCTTCTGTGACCTTTAAAATAGTGGAAATAACTTTATTTGGATGTTTGCTGATGTCTGGGATCTTTGAGCTGAAGTCAACCTTTTACTACTACGTATATCTAGGCTATCTCTTCAGAAAAAATTGCTAAAGCTTTAAAATTTGGTCATTCATCTTCTGTGACCTTAAAAATAGTAAAAATAAGTTTAGTTGTATGGTGAATGATGTCTTGGACCTTTCAGTTGAAGTCAACCCCTGACTGCTATATGTATATAGTCTATCTCTTCATAAGAAATTGTCAAAGCTTCAAAACTTGGTCAATCATCTTCTATGACCTTGGAAATGGTGGGAACAACTGTATTTGGATGTTTGCTGATGTATAGAACATGTGATCATAGACCAGTCACTGACTACCATGTGCATCTAGTCTATCTCTTTATAAAAAATTATTGAAGCTTTCAAACTTGGCTAATCATCTTCTACAACCTTTAAAATAGTGGGGAGAAGTTTAGTTGGTTGATTAATGATGTCTGGGATCTTTGAGTTGAAATTAACCCCTGACTATCATATACATCTAGGCTATCTCTTATCTATTGGAGTGAGTCATCTATGGTCCCCATAGATGTTCCTGGGAGGAACAGCTTAATTTGGTTAGGTTAGGGAACAGAGGAACACCAAGGTGGGAAAGGAGGGAACATCATGTCTATATATAGTTAGATATGGTGTGTGAAAACTTATGAAACAGGGAACAGAGGAACATTATGTGTCATTTCTGTGGGAACTAAAGGGAACACATTTCTATATTTGGTTAAACAAGGAACATGTGCACACAGGGAACAGGGAACAGGGAACAAGGGAACATCATCTTTCACCCTCTATGGGAAAAAGGGAATACTTCCCTATATTTGCTCACATGTTTATGCACATATAAAATCGCATTTTTTATCTTTTCACTGTCTTGCCCTTCCACATCTGCTCAATCCTGTTCATCTATCATCACTAGTGCCTTCACTTGTCCTAGCCACAATAGTACCTGAAGCCACCATAGGATCTAAAGAATAGTGCCTATTATAGAGTGCATAATAGCTTTATGACCATTGCAGCTCTCAGCACCCAAAAAAGCGAAAATTTCAAGTTACATTTCAAGTAATCACTACAGTTGGGGACAGGCAAAATTGACAACTTTCATAGGGGACAAAGGAAATTTTTTGGCACAAAACAGCCTTCAGATATTGATTCTACTGGTCAAAAGACATTCGCAAATGCCTTGAACTGAATTTTCCCATGTGTTTTTTGGGTATGGCCAAATTTTTGGGGTAAATTTTTATTTGATAGACACTGGGAGTGCAAAAATAATAGTATGAATCTTAGTTAAGAACAGCCATAATTGAATCCATGGCAGTTTGAGACACTGAGTGGTGTTGTTTCTGCTTTCACACTGCCCAAGCTGCAGCTTCTCCAGTCAAACCCTTTCAGTAGGCACTCATAAAATGCCACAAGTGATTGATGAAACAACGAAAGACCTCTAATGGGTAAGCATCAAGAAAATGCTCGGCTGCTTTCTTGGCTTCACCAAAACTGTTCTTTGGTGTTTCTCAGTATCGATACTTGCACCAGCCCCAGTACTACCAACAAACTCAGCATCTGAATCTACTTTTGACAGGCCACTCACCATTTCAATGGGATTCAACTCGCAATGGAACTTTGGTAAAAAGATACATAGGTGGCCTGTCTTCTCGATATCATGGTCTTGAGCATTGACTCCTGGTTTGCAAAGTTGTCTTGCTGTGAAAGAAGACAAGCCATGTAACAACCCTTGCTCTTGAAAGGACAGACAGGTGAACATTTAGCTTTTAACTGTCTGACATCAAATCCTCACTCAGTAAGGACAGAGTGGAGACCTTTGGGGGTGCTGTCTTCATCTGTCATTTTCTGGACTTTGCCATGGATGGAAATATCAGGGTTGTTCATTGGTATCACCGTGTTGTGCTGCTTTTGTTGTTTGCCTCTATCTAATTTGTTCATTTCGAATGCTTTCAATGAATCAGGAGGGAGTGAGGCATGAACTGATGACTGATCAAATACAAAAAGTGCCTGGCAGTCTGGGTGTGCGAGTGTGAATATATCAATTGCATTTTTGACCTGCTCTAGGAACTAAACACTGTCCCACTGTCATATCCCACACTCTGGACCCATGTTCCATCATATTCCCACGCCTTCCAAGCCTACATCCAGACCCCACTTCATATCCAGCTCATTCCCAGATCCCCTTCCGCTGTGCTCCACACCTCAGCAGGATCGACTATGCTCCGGATTTACCCCTGAGCTCCAGACCATCGGATCTCCACTGCTAGCCTGATCCATACCCCCCTGTCCCATCCATCCTATGCACACTCCATCCAGCAAGACATCCAGACTTCACCTCATCTCAGATTCCGGACTATATCCACCTTCTTGTATTCCAGTCCCGTATCCACCTTGTCTTCCAGATCCCCAGATCTCCGGACCTCCGGATATTAATGCTGGACCTATTCCCACCCTCTGTCCGAGATCCTGCACCTATCCCCATTTAGGCATCTCTACCTTTCCAGCTTTCGGTTACCTCTTCTTCTGTCTTGCTTATTGATCCTTGTATGAGTCTTCATCTCCAAGTTCATTTACTTATGTTCCATCTTACTTACTAATGTGTTTCCACATGCTCATACATAGCCCTGCTCCTTTGCTTATTGATCCCCTCAGATATTCTCCAGTATATAACCCCTGTAGATACTCCTGTAGTTCCTCAGTTTGAATATCAACTTAGAGTTGCCCAATCCTCTCTCGGACTTTGGTCCACCTAAGCCTGTCCTACCCATCAGGCCTAGGGATTGATTCCCTAGGCTGGAGCTCTGCCTTTCCGGCACTTACCCTCTTTCCGGACTTAGGTCCAATCCCTGTCTCTCTGACTCTGCCTTAGGGTAGTCTACCTCTGTTTGTTTCTACATCAGACTCTGTCTGATGTAGCCCCTATTCCTTCTGGACCTCCTGTCCCTTGTACCTCCAGGCATCCTATTCCTTCGGACGTTCCGCCCTCCATACCTTCGGACGTTCCGCCCTCCATACCTTCGGACGTTCCGCCCTCCATACCTTCGGACGTTCCGCCCTCCATACCTTCGGACGTTCCGCCCTCCATACCTTCGGACGTTCCGCCCTCCATACCTTCGGACGTTCCGCCCTCCATACCTTCGGACGTTCCGCCCTCCATACCTTCGGACGTTCCGTCCTCCTAACCCTCGGACATCCTATCCTCCTGTCCTTCAGATGTCCTGCCCTCTGTACCTTTGGACATCCTGTCCTCCTGTCCTCCTGTCCTCCTGTCCTCCTGCCCTCCTGCCCTTCTGCCCTCCTGTCCTCCGGTCCTCTGGACCTTTGGACCTCCTATCCCTCCATCCTGTTTCCTGTAGAAGTATTACCTTGCAGTGGGAACTCTCCTGAGCACTTCCTGCATTCCTCCGGAACTCTCCCGCGCTCCTCCGGACGTTTCCCATGCTCCTCCGGAAGTCCTCTAGTGCTCTCCAGCAGAGTAGCCAGCCTCCGGAAGTCCTCCGGACTTCATTGGACCATCATTAGACCTCATATGAAATGAAGGGCACATACTCAGGTAAGGGGCACAGTGCATGAGCTGAGGCCAAGCCCCTCTGAGTCAGTCTCTCTCTCCCTTGAGCAACATGGTTCTTAACACCCACCAAGGATTGCCATTTGACCCTGGATAGATAATTTTGCATGCATCTCGAACCAATTCACCATCTCGACCTCGTAGAATAAGTTGGCCATCTTCTTTGTTGATGAAATCAGAAACATGGATTAGTTGACCTCGACCTTTCTTGCAAAGGGGCTGTTCACCAGACCACAACCTTTGATTCAACATTGTAAGTTAATATGAGTATTTGAGCTGATGGGGTGTACATTACCATGCAGTATTGGATTGATCATTGGTGTGAAAAAAACATTCATCATGAAACTGTGCAATAATCCTTTTTTCTCCAGGCTTTAGATGTGGTTCAACCTTTTTCAACTCAGGCCCTTCATACTGAACCATCCAGGCCTCATACTGTGCCATCAGAGGTAAGAAGACCCCTCTGCGGTACTTTACTACATCATCCCTCTCATGACCATCCATGTACACCCCTTTTTGGACCATCATGCACCTCCATCCAAGCTTGAGAAGCCAGTGTTGAGCTGTGTGCACACTAAGCAGCTGCTTTGGGTGAATGCCAAGGTCCAGAAAAATTGCTGAAGTGAGGGCATGCTGCAACTTCTTTGGAGTGATGCTGCCAACCTTCTGTGCAGTCAACCAAGATTGGGTGCATGCCTGTACAGCTTCATCATGAAGCCAAGAGTGGGCATTAGCCTTGCCACCTTGCTTCTCCATGGGCAGCTGTGCAAATATCTGGTAATGCCAAACAAGTGCTTGCACTTTCCGTGTGAAGTGAATTCCTTTGCCTTCATGCCATTGCCAAGCAATCTCAATGCTAGCTTGTATCCGTGAGCATCCCTTGATGCATAGAGTTGCAAAATTTGAGAGTATGGTGAGTTTATTGATGTGTGCCAGTGATAAGCTCTTGCTGTTCTTCTTTAGGTCTGATTTGATGTTTTTGCACATCTCGCTCCAATCACAAAATTTCATTATGTCCCCTCCTGCTAAAAGCATCAGCTCATCTTCCCAAGTTTCATTGTCAACATCTTCTGCCTCCTTGGCTGACTCACCTGAGTCCATAATCTCTGTGGGCTCCGGTTCATCATTTGATAATGCCTGATCTGATAGAATGGATGCCAAGCGGGCACATGGGATCATCAATGAACTTGAATACTGCTGCCATTCTGGTTGCAGCATGGATAATGTTGTTTGGCATACTGGTGCAGCTGCCATGGGCAACACATGTCTGGCTATGTTTGCTGGTCCTGCCATTGTATCTTGGTCAGGTGCCAGGGTTGACTTGTTGAAAAACCTTGTTAGTTGAGGTTGGCTTCGCAAGTTCTTCTTGTACCTTCAAACAGTTCTCTCTGATTGACTTGTAAAGGAATTGGCATAAGTCCTGGGTCTCGCTGCTGGAAAGGTAAGCAAGACTTTCTTTGCATTGTAACTAATTAACTCACCCATCTTTGATTTTGCATGAATTTCTGCCTTCTTTTAGAGATGTTCTGGGAGCCAGTCTGGGTCTTGGAGCTTGTTGTCCATCTCTGATATTACAGCCAACAACCATTCATCATTGAGTTCTTCCCACTCATCCTGGTCATCTGTGTCTGATCCTGTCTCCAAGTCTGATGTATCAAGCTCAGCAAAATCTGTTTTCAAACTATCAAAGAATAAGTGCAGAGGGGGCTCTTCATCAACATATTCTTCAGGACTTGGTGCATGGAACCTGGGCTTCAAGGCATTGACTTGGACTTCATGTTCAGAATTGTCTTGGTTCGACAACTGAGTATTTCGCCTGGGTCTTTTTGAGTGTGCCATGAGCAGACTCAGATGGGTGAGTAGTGCAACTTTATTAATTTTTTTTGGGACCAAACTCTAGATATTCCTCATTTTTGACCCCAGGGTCAGACTCAGGCTTGAAAATGGAGTTGATTGCACTATTTTTCGAGATTTTAGGCACTAGTTTGAGGTACTGGCCAAATTTTGGGGTCTGAGTGACCACAACATTGTGATTGGCAGCTTGAATTGTACTTTGTACATCTGTAAATAGTCTAATTATGCTTAGCATGTCGTTATACAGGTGTTTCAGAAGGCTGTGGAAAGGTTAACCATACTTGTTGATTTTGCTTGTCCCCAACTGTAATTTTCAGCAGTGGGGTTTGGATGCTAGTCAACATTGCAGGCTGTGAAATGTGTATTTCAACATTCCTAATAAATGATTGCTAGGAAGAGATCACAGCAAGAATGAACTTGAAGTGAGGATGATCTTACTTGGTTTGTTCAACAGGTCACTGACAGTGAGGCAACTTATTCAGCAATAACTCTCATGCCACATCTTCAGAAAAGGAATGCAAAGTTGCAGCTCCTTTGCTACTGGCTGAAGACAAAATTGGGCTGTTGAAACGTTGCTCTTTACTGCTGACTGAAGAATGTGCACCTGCTACTAAATGTTAATGTGCTTTGCAGACTCAGAGGGTCCAACCTGAGATAGGTAAGAAAAGAAAGTAGTCATTGGTTGTTGTAGATAGTGGGTGTCCCTATATGATGAATATGATAATAAAGCATCCATACAACTTCATCTGGGAGTCAAATGTAGACCCATGGGCATGCTTGAACTGGCACATCAATGGCTGTGTCAGTGTTTGTCAGTGCCATGTAAAAATAGCTATGCTCCCATACAGGGAGGATGCTGAACAGTCTTCTTCAGCATAATCCTGCAATGACTTCCCAATCACTGCATACCAGACCTGGAAAGTCCCATCACATGAACAAGAAACGACACAAGTCCCATCCCACGAGAAAGAGGCTGAACTTACCAACTCAGTGTGTCCTTGCAAGGGTCAGCCAACCATCTGCCCTGTAGCAACATCCCATAGCCAGACAGTCTCATCATTTGAACCAGAAACAATGCAAGTCCCATCCCATGAGAAAAAGACTGACCTAACCCAATGAATGCACCCCCACAAGGGCTCACCAACTGTCTTTCCTGTTCCTGCATCCAAAAGCCAGATAGTCTTATCATATGAACCAGTCACATTCCATTCAGTGAGAACGAGACAGAGCTAACTTCATCAGTGTGCCCTATCAAAGGCTCACCAAATGTCTGCCCTGTATCTGCATCCCACAACCTGATAGTTTTATCCTGAGAACCAGTTGTGATGTGAGTTCCATCGGGAGAGAACAAGACTGACCTAACCCCAAGATTGTGCCCCTGCAACGGCTCACCAACTGTCTGCCCCATTCCTGCATTTCACAGCCAGACAGTCCTATCCTGAGAACCAGTTTGCCATTCTGCACCTAGGTTAAAAACTGGAGAGGTTCAAGCACCATCCCATCCTTAGAACACACAAACTTCCCATATGTATATGTAGACTGTGTTCATCTAACAGGTGTCTCTGTCCCAAGGTTTGAGAATATGACTATACAATTTTTTTTTAAAAACTCACAAACAATGGGTTGTTCCTCATCCCACCAGGGATTGTTATTGTTTTGGCTTGCTTAGTTTGGTGTCAACCCAAGTCTTGTGTGACGCATTTTTTAACACCATCTGCGAACCTGGTACTTGTGGCACAGGTGGGGGAGCAAAGGCAGTAGCCAGGAAGTGGCTTGTAGCATATCCAGCTGCATAATTTCATGTCACATATTATACAGCAGGGCACATTGTAAGGTGCAAAATTAATTAAAGCAGCTGAAACAGGCAGGCTAAAGACAAGCAGGAGTGTTGAGCACCCTGTAAATAAAATGACTCTGAGTTCACTGTGATAATCGTTGTGTCACATCTTGCTGGACTGACACACTAATTGATGGTCTGTAAGTATATCAGGATATTGCAAGAATCATGTCAAGCACCCAAAGGACAGAGGAGAAGTTAGTCCAGCTCCATTGATTGGGCCTGATCCCATGACTAACTGCAAGGCTTCAGAATTCTCAGTTATACTTATCATGAGCCTTGTTATCAACAAAGAGGCTTACACTGTTCTCTTGCAGCAAACCAATGAGGGAGGAGCAGCCTTAGTCCTTCAGGTAGAACATATTGGGTCAGCAGTGAACATTACACCATTTCTGATAATACACCAAAAAAATTAAATCATCAAGACTCCCTTCAGGGCTGGGAGGGAAAAACCAGAAATAGAGCTGATGTCCTTGATGTCAGCAAAAAACATGCATGGACTGCTCATGTAATACACACCTGATGTGTCTCATTAGGACTGATGCTGATAGGTAGAAGTCCTGCCAGCTGGACCAATGTCGAAGTCAACAAAAGGCAGAGATTTGCCATTGATGTAAAACTCTGGATAAACATAGATCAGACATATCAAATGTTGACTTGTAGCACTCCAGTTACTTGAGTGGGGTTTGTGAACCTGATATTCTGAACACCATTGTACTTTACATTCCGAGGGCCACTAGCCTGCCAATGTTTTGCTGCCTTACATTGGCATTCGCTAATCTTGTGCTTGGTTATCCTATGACCATTGATGTCAAACACTGTGAGCAGAGCCTCAAATGCAGCAAGAAGACACATCACTGTCAAGTAAGCCACAAGTTAAATCTGTGAAGAAAAAATCTGTGATGCTCAGTACAGTAGTTCAAACCCATTCTGAACCAGAACTGAACCCCCCAAACCCCTTCACTGGCATTCGGTCCAGGGTTCAAGGTTCAGAGAAAATGGTTGAAGAACTGGACTGAACCAGACTCTTCAGCAGGCTTCTTCTACCCAGCCTTGTTCCTCGCACATTCGTGTTCATGCTATGTCAACATTTGCTGATGTGTTGTATGGCTGTATGCCTGATGGCATAGAGGGCTCAGGTAGTATCCATGTCGGTATCATTGTTGGCATTGGTAGCCTCATTGTTGTTGGGGGCTGCTGCAAATGGCTGGGAATGGATATAGCCCAAAACTCCATGCACAAGTTCAGCAAGATCTGCTAACCACTCACTTGGAACACCAGGGCTGGGCCATGGCATAAAGACATTTATGCATCAAGTGTGGGATGACAGGAATAGAGGCTGCCTTTTAATGGCAAGACAAGCTTATGAGGGCTGCACATCAAGTGCATTCTTTAACACCAATGATCACACGCTTGGTCTAACAATTATTTCAGTAGTCATCAGTTGTGTAAAAAGATAATATCCAAGTCTATTATGTCCTGGGGAGCATCATGATCACCATGACCAAGAATGGGATCGCTGAGTCCAACAGCCAAGACCACTGGATCCTGGGTAGTGTGGGCTTCATTTATGATTTGAAAAGACAGAGGCAAGCTGAACAAGTAATTTTCACAGGCCCAGAGCCAAACAGACAAAGAGTGGGTGACTGTGGAGCATTCACTTGAATATACTCTTGTATTGGTTTATGCCTGTTGTAAGCATCATTGAACAAGATTTGTGAAAGGATTTGAATGCTGGTGGATTTGACTGCCAAAGTCACCAATAGCTCGCTCCATTGGCCACTGGGGACAGGCACCAGAGTATGCAAAGCTTGCAGAGTAGAGACTTAGAGTGTTATTTCAGTCTGTTTTCTGCTGTGCAAGCTTTGCACTTACTTGATTCATGAATGATGCAGCTTTGTGGATGAAAATCAAACAAAAATGTGTGTTATGTTGTTTATGTAACAATACACTATCTGCAGCTCTTGATTTCCCAAGTGTATCACCATCCAACTCTATCTCCATCAACCTGCCTCTTGTGGGTTTTCACTTGGATTCAAGACTGGCATTGTGCAAGTATGTGCTTGCTGTGCAAAAGCTTGGCTTCTTGCGTATAGCCAAGGACAGTTTAGCAGTTACGAGCCTGAGGTATGTGGACGCATTGTGGGACCTTCATTTGCTCACATGCTTTAAGTTGTTCCCTATTCTGATCTATTGCATGCTCAAGCTGAAGGTCATGTTATTGATCTTAGTGTCAGGGAAGATAGTGTTGATTGTTAAAAGGTAAAGACATTTGTTATTTCTTTTCATATCAGTGATTCTTGGATTATTCCAAGATGAGACTGATGTGTTGGTGGATCTGGTTTGAATGCTCTGTTGACACTTGTTGTTCTTCTCCTCTCCCCTAGGTCAGGGAAGAGATTTATACTGCATTCAATGCCATCTACACAGTGCTGTCCGAGTTTAGGAAATCTTGATGTTGTCTACTCGAGGTTTCATTGTCTTCCTGCCTTTTATCACTACAGCTCTCACTACCCCACTTGTCAATAGGGCCACCCTGATAGTCAATGATGAACAGGACATCTGCAAGGCAGGATGATGACAAGAAGGGTAGCCATACAGTGAGTTAATCCATTCATTATGCATTCCTCTTCACTGATCAAGACTTACATATAAATTCTAGCCTGCAGGAACTCTCATTCATGCTCAGTCATCCATCTCTATCTCTGCTTGGTGACTTGAAGTTATGTTCATGCTCATCTATTGGTCTGAAACAATGTGTTCTGTATCGATTTCTTCTCTTGGACTTGCACTATGAGTGGCTATAGCACTAAGTATCTGCTCCTGACATATTATTGGGACTGCTTCTGTCTTGCAAACAAGCCAAGAACACAATGGTCAAGGAGTACTTCAAGGAGGACCAACTCATGGTTTGAACTAACCTAGAACACAATGGTAAAGACATATTTGGTCAAGGAGTATTTCAAGGAGGACTGGCTCATGATTGAATGTGCACTGTTATGGAAACACCACAAATATGATAGTATTGACCTGTTGTGAATCAAGAGTGTTACAGCATCAAGGGTGTTTATGTAGTGCAGACTCTAAGATCAATCAGTTATGTTAACCTCCTACAAATATAAAACAATGTAACATGAACCTTCAAATGGCCTGTGATTGCAAAACACTATAAATGGATGGAAGGGCATGCAAATCCAAGTCATTCACATGACATAGCCATTCATTCATTGCCATCCCGGACTGAGCCATCTACACTGGAAGAAAACCTCCTGTGTTTTGTAGGGCGATTATTACATGTATCAGCATTAGCTTCATCCTCCTGCCTCCCCCTGGAGTTCATGTCTTGCATGGCATTTACAAAAAAGTTCTGGAGTCCAGCAAATGGGGGGAAATGGTGCCAGAAGAGCATTGGGGTGATGGTATGTTTGACACAGAAGAAATACTTGTTGTCCCTGTCAATAGGCACCCAGGTGGACATCCACTGACTGTTATGAACTAGGATGGTCATAACAACAGCAGCTCAATAAGAGCGACGGCTGAAGTTATGGTTAAGACCTTGCAAATGCAAGGGTCACAAGACAAGATGAAGAGAGTGTCTTCAGCTTAAATATCAGTTCAGACAACTTAGGATTGGAGGTCCTAAGTGAAGGAATATCCAGGTGAAAACCTAGTAAGATTAAAGTAAAGAACTACTAAGTACATCATTGACTATATATAGTGAATCATAGGTGATTCAGGGCTGGCATAAGTTAGTGATGAGTCAGAGATAAGAAGTGAGTCATCTAGTGACAGCTATGGTGATCATGATGTAATACAGATATCAGAGATAGTTCTAGCAGTGGCATCGTGCAGCTCATGACATAATACAAGGATAGTAAGGAGAAAATGAATAGGGGCATATGTGTCTGTAACACTGACACTTTGTACAGGTAATGAGAACCTTGCCATTCTTTGTTGACACCTGGTTGTCAGATACCTCAGGATGGCAGCCCTCCTTTGTGCATGCACTGAACTTGTGACCAAATGTGTGGTAGGGGGGATGGTGTTTGCCGATCTCCCTACTCTTGACCATGCACCTCCCCTCTACATACAAGCCATAGACAATCACAACGGTATTGTAGTCTAGAATGTCCAGACTGGAGGTGAGCAGTTTGCACAATGAGTCCCAGATATCCAGGATCCTGAATAGTGTTGCATTGCAAATGAAGGCTTGAACCATGGGACCAACATTCACAGGGAGGGTCAAGGATCCTCCAAATCCAATGATGAAGTTAAAGATGTCACTAAGATACATGTGAGGGGATTGTGCGATGAACCAACAGTTTACCACTTACTCCTTCACTAGCGCCAGCAGGGAGTTGAAGTGATGATTGACCCACATGGCAGGTCCACAAGTTACAAGGATAAGGCCACGTTGATCACCCCTAGCCTTGGGCATGACATTGCAACATGGCGCCCTACCCTTGATGGTTTTCTCCACCGATGTATCATCCCTCACATATGATGACAACATCTTCATTGCCTTTAGAAATGGCTTACCAAGATAGGACTCTATTATCTCTGTGGCTGTGGTGTTGGTACCTCCTGAAGATCTGCTGGTATCTGCAACATACTGGTGTACTCGTTGGAGTGGGTGTCCATTATCACAAAGGTATTGCTAGGGATGTTTTCCAAGATGGAGGTGGTTATGAATTGGGAAGGAAAGCCCAGCTGGCACGATTCTTTGGTATGAGCCCTGGACTTCATGCCTAGAGTGACTGTAGTTAGCTGGTGATTACAAAGGTTAGTCTCCAGTTTCCAAAAAAAAAAGGAATTGTTTACATTTGCAGGCAAATGTTTGTATTGGGTCACAAGGTCAAGATTAACCAAGAGCTTCAAATACTGGTCCTTCATTGATTCCAATGTTATGTGAACAATGCAAGCTGGCCATGCCATCTTCACCCTCTTATGCATCCCATATCCAATTACCTTGTAAGGCAAGCTCCTCTCCTTTCCCTTAACCTTTCTGGCGCACAATGGACAAAGGAACTCCCACATCATTGGGACCAAGCCATAACCAATGCATCCTGTTCTACCTGGTTGTGTCTGGTGACATACAATGGTGCCGCATTTGACGCACAGGTAGAAGGTTGTTGGCTCACAGGCATCCAAGCAGAAATGGCAGGAGACTCCAAGAGGGTCAAGCTCAATTTTCATGATCTCACCAATGAGAAGCTTGATGGCAAGGGCAGCTGGGGGCTGACTGACAGGGGACACAATCAATGTGTCTCACAATGTCAGACTGCTGATGTTGACATGCCCAGGGGCAGAACGAGAGATTCCAAGGTGAATGCCAGCAGCATGAGATTTTGGTTTTGGGGGCATATCATTCAGGTAGTGATGTCACCAACAATGATATGTAGAGTAAGTGATATTGGCCTAGCCTTGGTTACTCAGATCTGGGTGAACTCATTTTTGACACTCCGACCAATCTCCAACCCAACATTTAATAATTCATGGAGCTTGAGCTTGACCTACTATGCCCTAGGCAATAGGGTTCAACATTGTTGGATATTGCCTTGTTTGACTGGTAAGTATTTTGGTTCACATTTGGTTTTCTGTTGTTCTTCTGGCTCAGATGATGAACTAGGCTTACTGCACATGATGTATGCGTCACGTTGTGTTTACCATGTGATGATTGGATGGTGTTTGTTCTCATCGAAACTTGGGGTTGTGGACTTTGACCTGGCAACCACAGACTGGTATGTCTTTGAGGTTAGGCTTTGGTTTGAACAACAAGTCATGAGGAGCCTTGTTGTCCAGTGTGCAAGTTGCCGTATGATTCTTCAGCTAGGTTACATGCATGACCACTTCCCCCAGAGGAGCTTGTGCAGTCCACTGGCATGGAGCAATGTGCATGTCCATTCAACAACAGTTCAGTTGAGTCATTCAGTGACTCCATCATGCTCTGGCATGTGGCACACATTGAGTTTGCACTCTGTCCCTTTGCTGTTTAGGTGACAGGTGAACTCGTCTCCAGTGAACTCTCTGCCATGATCAGAGCAGAAACATTCGATCTTTGTGTCGAACTGTGTGTTTTCCGGAATTTTGTTTCCAGGAGGATTTTCATTGAAGGGGATAAACAATACACTGAGTAAGTTGCCAGATGCCTGGATGCTCAGGTTTGAGCATCTAGGTATCTGACAACTTACTCAGTGGATTGTTTATCCCCTCCAATGAAAATTCCCCTAGAAACAAAACTCCAGAGCTTGCAGTGTGGGACTGGATGAGGGGTGAACTTGTACTGGTGAGTAACAGTGTAGTTGGATCGATATAACCTGTCCTTGCTAGTCACTCAGATGGAGTTTGAAGCTGTCAATGTTATCAAAGCAGAATGTGAAACAGGTGTCTTCAGATGAATGTGGAGATGATGCTGATAGGTCAAGGATGGGAAAGGACAAATCTTCATCAAACTCATCGATTCTACCCTCTGGCATGTCAGATCCACGGTACCATTTGCGCCCCCCATCCACAAGCATACCTCCATTCCTTGCAATAATGGTGGCATGTGATTCATGTAGGACATTGTATGCCTTGTGATGTTCATGGAGGATTCAGATGAACAAATGGTCATCCACCCATTTGGATATCAGACCAATTCCTTGTGATCTGAAGATGTCAGCACCTGCATCTGCAAACCTGCTGTAAGTCCCTGCAGAGGCAGAAAATCTGAAACAAAAACTGCAGTCAATTGCAAAGCTATCTTCCCCCATTCTGACAACCAAACCTGGCCATTGGGAAGGGTGGAGGAGAGTCATTCAATATGCTTATGCCACATCACAAACTGCTGCTTGTGAATCTGGGGGAAGGGACCAGATAAGGAGGCATATGGTGGAAGCAGTGCCCCACATCCAAGTGTAGAGGTAGAGGTCAGAGTCAATGGCTGAATTAATGGAGGATGTTAAGGTCATACTCAAAGGGTAACTGGATCTGAAGGGCTTTGGCCTCAGCTTGTGTGCTGTGCCCCTTACCCGAATATTGCCCCTTATTTCAGGAAGGCAAGACTAGCACATCCAGAAGGTTGGACGAGTAGTGTAACGGATCCAGATGACTTCCGGATGAGGGATAAGTATCATAAGGCTAATCTGGATGAGTCCAGACTAGAAACTAACAGTAATGGACTGTCGGGGACAGAGGCAGATACAGATAGACTATAGGAATCAATCCTAAGTCTTGGAGGGTGACAAGAGTAGAGGTACTCAAGTCCAGAGGACAGGAATGAGTAGAACTAAGATGATATTCAAACTGAGGTACTACAGAAAGTTACAGGAGGTTATATACTATAGGTATCTAACGGAATGATCAATCAGCAGAGTCTGAGGCTATGTACAAAGCATGTGGATAGTCTATTGGTAAGTAGAAACAGATCACAAATCATGAAACAGAAATGAAACATAGGTAGTGGATAAGGGAGCAGGACGGATATACAGATAACCAAAATACCGGAGTTAGGGGGTTACCAAAAAGAGATGAGCGTTGGTTGTGGATTTGGATGAGTTGTGGACCAGACCGGACAAGTGGAACAGATTGGATGACGAGATGTTGGAGGGAGATAAGATGTGGATAGGATTGGAGACAAGATGTGGATCTGAGATGAGATAAGGGTCAGATCTGAGATCCGGATATGCAGATATGACAGAGGATATAGTTGCAGATGGATGGAGCAGAAATGAAAGGTTTTGTACAAGATTGAATTTTCTGGTTTCCCTGTCTCAGGGACCATAGAAAGCAGAGCTGTTTGGAAAGGACCAATGAGTTTTTCTGTCTCTGTCTTAGATAGTGGGCCAATATAGTGTCCTGTAGAGTACTTGTGATCCAGGATAGTAGTGAATGTGTCATATTGTGTGAGTAACAAAGGACTATTAGGAGGGGAATAAGTATGATAAAGACGCCCATGAGGGTGCCTTCATCCTACAGCATCAATAATAGCTGCAGTGACAGTGAGGGCTTCAAAAAAGAAGATGGTGTCCGAGGAAATTGTGTCAGGGAGGTCACACTGATAACCATGATTGAGAGACGGATACCAGTAAGCCATTCTGCTTGCAGAAACATTGCTGTAAACAGAGAGAGTAGCTTGGGACATATGATGAAAGTCCCAGCTAACTGACCAAATGAAATCAACCCTGTCAGAAGTGACAAGGTGATGCATAAGCCATTTGAATTCTTGTATGACATCCTGATTGACCCAGATCAATGCCCTCTGCTCAAGCTTGCCTGCAGTTTTGGCATATAGAGCTGAAAGACCAGGTTGAAGCAAAGGATATATGTCAAGGACTGGATGAGAATTGAAAGGAACAAGGGTAAGTCAAGGAACCAACAGCAAGCTTGGACATACGACCAGGGATGGCCAAACCAATGAGTACTTACAGTGGCTCAAAAAACTGTCCGCATGTTTTGACATTTTTCACTATCTATGATATTGTGTGAGAACTCACAAATGGCTCAAGGACATGCTTATAGCACATTGTAGTATGGCTTCAGGGCTTTCATTTAAGCCCTACACCGTGTGAATCGGTGGAGATATGGTGGAGATACAAGGCTCACAAAATGGTGACTTATGTGGACAGTTTTTTGAGTGTATATTAAAACTATATAAATCATTATTTATGACACCACAAAAATCATGCCACTATTATATAAATTATGAAGTGGTGTCATTATGTTATTTTATGACTATATCTAACTATATAAACCAGAATATCTCATGTATCATAGTCATAATCACCATGAAAGCCATCTCCTCTGCTCAAAGAGATAATATCCTCTCTCTGTCTTATGCTGGCCTCTCTGCTCACCAAATTTCCTCTAGAACTGGAGTATGCAAGTCCACTGTGGCCAAGTTTATCAAAGAAAGCCACCCAGACAAGGAAAACTCTTGTGGAGGACATCCATCCAAGCTTACCTCTACTGACAAAAGGGCTATTATCCAACATATCACTACAGGAAAGGCTGATAATGCTGTCCAAGCCACCCATTATATCAATTCCACCATCACTACCCCTGTCTCTTCACAAACTGTGAGAAATGTTCTCAAGGCAGTAACAAAGAAGAAAAAGCCTCTTCTCTCCATCAAAAATAGGCAGAGAAGACTAGCCTTTGCCTTAGCTCATCAACACTGGACTGTAGAGGACTGGAAGCATGTTATATGGTCAGATGAGACCAAAATCAATAGGACTGGGTCAGATGGGAAGGTATATGTATGGAAAAAGAAGGGAGATGGCCTAACAGACAGAGGTTAATGGGACTGTCAAGTTTGGAGGAGGTTCTTTAATGGTATGGGGCTGTATGGGATGGAATGGTGTGGGAATGCTTGCTGAGGTTGAGGGGAAGATGAATGCTGAGCAGTATGTGGACATTTTAAATGACCACTTGCTGCCTAGCTTGGCAGAATCAGGGATTGATGAAGAAGATATCATTTTCTAACAGGATAATGATCCCAAGCACACATCCAGAAGAGCTAAGGAATGGTTTGAAGAACATAACATCAATGTTCTTGACTGGCCAGCACAGTCTCCTGATGTCAATGTCATTGAACATCTCTGGGGAACACTCAAGAAAAAGCTTCAAGCCTATGAAAACCCCCCTAAAGGAGTATGGGAGCTTTGGGAGAGAGTAGCAGTGGAATGGGAGAAGATCACAGCTGAGGATTGCCAGAAATTAATTGAGAGTATGCCTAGAAGGATAGAGGCAGTAATTAAAGCCAAGGGAGGTCATACAAAATACTAGAATACCTGGTTATTATTGTAAAATACTTGAGTCAAAAAACTGTCCACATGAGTCACCATTTTGTGAGCCTTGTATCTCCACCATATCTCCACCGATTCCCACGGTGTAGGGCTCAAATGAAAGCCCTGAAGCCATACTACAATGTGCTATAAGCATATCCTTGAGCCATTTGTGAGTTCTCACACAATATCATAGATAGTGAAAAATGTCAAAACATGCAGACAGTTTTTTGAGCCACTGTATAACCTCCTGTAACTTTCTGTAGTACCTCAGTTTGAATATCATCTTAGTTCTACTCATTCCTGTCCTCCAGACTTGAGTATCTCTACTCTCATCACCCTCTGAGACTTAGGATTGATTCCTATAGTCTATCTGTATCCACCTCTGTCTCTGACAGTCCATTACCGTTAGTTTCTAGTCTGGACTTGTCTGGATTAGCCCTATGATACTTATCCCTCATCTGGAAGCCATCCAGATCCACTACGCTACTCGTCTGGCCTTCCGGACACATTAGCCTTGCCTTCCTGAAATAAGGGGCAATACTTGGGTAAGGGGCACAGCACACGAGCTGAGGCCAAAGCTCTTCAGATCCAGTTATCCCTTGAGTATGACCTTAACACTTCTGATTCATCCACCTCTTCTGGCTTCCCCCAAGTTTTCACTGCATCTTTGGCACCCATGAAAAGATCCCAAATGTCACAGAGGAGGGTAAGTCTCTGTTTCAGTTTCTCAAACTCTTCTGTCTGTTCTGCATGAAGGCCACAAATGATCCCATCAATCTGATCTTTGCCCAACTTCAGCCCTGCGTTTATGACAGCAAATGGAGGTGAGATGTGAGATCCAAGCAACAGAAAGTTGGGATAAGGAGGTGCATGACCAACTGGCTTTCCATCAGTCATGCAGAAGAAGAAGGTTTTGCAGGACATCAATATGAAGGTGTACTGTGTTTTGGTATTGAATGGCCACTAAGTAAATTTGGCAGTATCATGAATGACATGATTATAAGCACCTGTTTCCAGAGGGGTATGATGCCTTGAGAGTGGGGACTTTGCCTCCATTTGAGAACCACCTTGATGTGATTATAAACATGTATCATGGCGGTGGCATCCAGCAGGAGAAACCATTTATTGATATCAAAAAGCTTATGCCAGTCACTAGCAACTGTGGACTAATGTCAGTACTACAATCTCACAAAAGATGCCATGGTGTATCATATGAGACAAAAGGTTTGTCCTGCTGTTAACATGTAATTTACCATGGTTTAAGCTAAGGCAATATTCATATAGCTTTTTCTGATGAAACATTAGGGTCACACTTCTCATAGACCATAGAACCACATACCAGATTGAGTTTGCTTGCTCATTGGATAACATGTGCCATATGGACAGTGTTGGACTCATCTTGCCTCATGACTAAGCATAGGTTATTGCCATAGATCTTCTTACATTGTCATTGTGGTGATCATCATCGATGGAGTCAGCATAAGATGACTCTGGATCCCAATTGATGCTGTCTATGTGTTCTCTGAGGTGAGACATCTAACAAATGTCATGGTCAAAACTTAATTTGAAGTATGACTCTGGATCTTATTACTTAATCCAATTGATCAGTGCAAGTGTAAACTTCAATGAGTGTATGATGCCTGTTAGCATTAGTTGTCAGATAACAAAGCCAAACAGATCTCATCAACCCATAACTGCTGGCCCACATGGTGATGAAACACTTCACTCAAAGTGCTCAATAGTCCCCCAACCTGGAACACACAATTGCTAGTTCCAGCCCACAGGACATCCTACCCATTCATCTAACAAAGGTATGTACAATCTCAACTCTGAGTGTTTCTCATGCACCATGATGTGTACTCATCACTTCTGCAAGATCTCACTCAAACCAAATTGTGAGCAGTCCTCCAATTCAGGAATCATAGAAGTGAGTTCAACCAATGAAGTTTGGAATATTCTCACTCATCTCTTTCAATGATGCATTGAAGTCTATGCTCAGGCCAAACATCTTGACCTGAAGCTCATGAACCCAAGAGTCACCGATGCTGTCATATCCCATATGCCAGACATAGATCCCATCATATTCCCACGCTTTCCGGACCTGTTTCCAGACCCCATATCTGACTCATTCCTGGATCCCCTATCCTGTCCACCCTACACACATTCTGTCCAGCAAGACATCCAGACTTTACCTCCTCTCGGATTCCAGACTACATCCACCACCTCACATATCTCAGTCCTGTTTCCGCCCTGCCTTCTGGATCCCCAGATCTCCGGACCTCCGGATATTAACTGTTACTATCTCTGGACCTATTCCCGCCCTCTATCCGAGATCCTGCACCTATCCCCATTTAGGCATCTCCGCCTTTCCAGTTCTCGGTTATCTCTGTTTCTGTCTTGCTGATTGATCCTTGTACTAGTTTCATCTCTGAGTTCATTTACTTATGTTCCGTCTTACTTACCAATGTGTTTCCGCATGCTCATACATAGCCTTACTCCTTTGCTTACTGATCCTCTTGGATATCCTCTAGTATAAAACCCCTGTACAACTACAGTAGAGTCCTCAGTCTGAATATCATCTTAGTTCCTGTTCTCTCACCTTAGATCTGCCCAATCATCTTCTGGACTTCAGTCCATCTGAGTCTTGTCCTTTTCTGTAAGGCCTAGGGAAGGATTCCCTAGGCCAGAATTCCAGACCTTCGGATTTGTCCCTCATACCTCCAGGCATCCTGTCCTTCGGACGTTCCACCCTCCGTACCTTTGGACATTCCGTCCTCCATACCTCTGGACCTCCTGTCCTCCGTACTCCAGACCTCCGGACCTCCTATCTGTCCATCCTGTTTTCCTGTAGAAGTATTACCTTGCAGTGGGAACTCTCCTGAGCATTTCCTGCATTCCTCCGGAACTCTCCCACGCTCCTCCGGACATTTCCCACACTCCTCCAGAAGTCCTCCTGCACTCTCCACCAGAGTAGCCAGCCTCCGGAAGTCCTCTGGACTTTGTCGGACCATCATTGGACTTCCTCTGAAATGAAGGGCACATACTTGGGTAAGGGGCACAGCATACAAGCTGAGGCCAAGCCCCTCTGAGTCAGTCTCTCTCTCCTTTGAGCATGGTTCTTAACAGATGCTGTGAAAGGTCTGCAGGCATTGACTGGGTCCCAACAATAGTCCAAGATACTTCTTCCATGATCAACAACCTACCATCTATTTCTAATGCAAATGCCACATTCTCTGTGTTGCTTTGACTCTTTAGGCTATTTGATTTTATTTCCAATGAGATTGCAAATGTACAGCCATCTATCTCCTGTTACAGTAACATCTACTTGTTTAGCCCCTATTCATTTTCCTCACTCACACCTCACTGGACTCTTTCCTCTTTGGGCGATTGCCTCTCTTTTCCTTCTCAACTGTTCTATCTCTTTCTCTTGATCGTTCCACTGACCATTCTGTCGGTTGTACCTTATCCTTGGTTCATCCAATGACTCACTGACCCTATGCCCTTACCACTTAACCAGTACCTCTTACTTACTATGGTATTCTGACTTGTCATGACTCACCATAACTCATGCCCCCTTTACCCTTACCACTCAACCGGTACTTTCTACGTACTTTGGTATCTTGACTCATTGTGACTCGACTTGCCCTCTACCCTTACCACTAATACAGCAGACCTGCCCTTATCCCTCCCAAATGGTATATATACCTTATGGATAGCACTTGTATTCTCTAACTTGAATCTACTTGGTTCATACTGCCTACCCTTTGAGCCCCAAGCAAGCTCTCCTCTTTAGCAAGTACTTTCATTGGAGCTTGTCACTGCCAACATCTCTAGCCTTGTGAAGAGAACGATTGATGACTTGCTGTCATAATCATCGATAATCAATTGTAGCCCTTGCAGCTAGATTGATTGCTGTGAACTTGTACCTATGAATGCCTGCTGGTTGCAGCAGGCTTGGTGTGAGCCCCAATCCAAGTTCTATGTTACTCACTCGCTTCATTTGCACATCAAAAACTTAGCTAGATCATAACATCTCCTCTGTATGTGGCTAACATTTGTATGCAGGTCTGTCCCTATGTGAAGGTAGTACTGATTATTTTCACTTGCACATCTAAGGTAAGTCTCTTTTTTAACCATCACTATTGCAGGTTGTCAAGTTTTTGGTGATGGACAGTTCTCAGTCAGACAGACCACAATGTCACTGTCTCCTGCATACTCTCTCTCTGAAATCTACTATCATGGGTCTAGATTGAGGGGGCACTGATAATTTCTCTTCACCCAGGATTATGATGCCTGCCTATTAATCTGGGGCTCTTGATACATCATGTAAATGTTACATGGACAAGGGACCTGAGAGAAATCCAGATGTCAATTGTTAAGGTCGTGTGCTCAAGGGGGTTGGAACACAAGGGCTTGGCCTCAGCTTGTATGCTGTGCCCCTTTCCCAAGTATGTGCCCTTAATTTCCAGGGGCTAGAACAGTTGTCTGGAGTTTCTGGGATTTGACTAGGGCAGACAACAGATGTCCAGATCTGAAATGTGAGATAAATCCAACAGACGTCCAGATGTTACCTGGGCAAGCAGATAAGACTAATCCAGACAAAGTCTGGACTAGAAACTAACAGAGGATGGACTACCTTAAGGTAGAGTCGGAAATGTAGTCTAGGATGCAATCCTAAGACTCGGAATATGACAAGAGACTTATCTCGAGTCTGGAGGACACAGGAATGAGCAGGAACTAAGATGATATTTGAACTGGAGTATTTCCAAGAGTTACAGGAGGTTTATATACTGTAGGTATCATATAGGAATCAGTCAGCAAACATAAAGGCTATGTATGAAGCATATGCAAAGTCTATTAGTAAGTAGGACAGATCACAAATAATGAACACTGGAAATGAAATGTATGTAATGGATCAATAATCAAAAGGGAAACATGGTTAACTGGAGTCCGGAAACAGGGGCAGTCTAAATGGGGTTGGGCGCTGATATAGGGTTTGGATTCCAGAAGGGAGATAAAGATAGATCAGATCATTTGAGATCTGGATCTTGGATCTGGATATCTGGAGAAGCAGATTTAGAGTTGAGAGTCTGGAATGGCATATGACAGCCTTGAAGTTTTGCAAATACATCTACCGCTGTTTTGGTCTCCATGAGAAAGTTATATCCAATTGAGGACCACAGTTTGTATTGAAGTTCTCCAAAGCCCTTGCTAAACTTCTGAAATACAACATTGCTGCTTTGACTGCTTATCATCCCCAGACAGACAGACAGACCAAACATCTCAACCAGGAACTCAAGACTTATCTCCACATCTACTGCTGTAATCACCCTGAAGATTGGGTAGAGCACCTTCCTATGGCTGAATCTGTCCATAACCATCAAAAACACAACTCACAAAATGCATCTCCATTCTTCCTTGTGATGGGATATGAATCCCACGCTCTCCCACACACCCTTCCTGACTCCACAGTACCTGCTGCAGAAGAACAAATCCATCTACTTCAGAAATCTAGAGAAGAAGCACTATCTTGTCACAACCTTGCTATGCAGTGAATGGCAGAATGAATGCACAGGAAGAAGTATCACCCATGGAAAGTAGGAGATATGGTTTGGTTATCAGGAAAGAACTTGATCACACAATTACCATCACCAAAGCTTGAACCAAAGCAATACAGCCCCTTCTCTATCATCACCATGCTATCACCCATCATGTTCACACTCCAATTACCACCTCAGTGGAGAGTTCACCCCATGTTCCATGCTTCCGAGCTATCATCCTATCATGAAACAGAGATTCATGGTCCAAACTTCCACAATCCTCTCCCAGACATCATAGATAATGAAGAAGAATATGAAATTGATGTGATTTTATTGCACAAAGGCATGGATAAACAAAGACACTATCTAGTGTCCTGGAAAGGATATTCCTCCACCAGTAATGAATGGATCCCAGAAGAGAATCTGAGTAATGCCCTCGACACCCTCTCTGGATATAAAAAGACCCACTGATTATAAACTCAGAACAATGTCCATTGAATGCCTACAACACTGCCTCCTCCATATTCAATATCTTACCACTGCTATGAACTCTGCCTCTGAAAACATTGCTCATCAATCATCCCTTGAAGACTACCAACTTGCCACTGCTATCAACCTTGCCGCCACTGAAAATACACCTCCCCCTGTCACTTCCCCACCTTTGACCAACACTACCTTATCCAGCAACTCTACCCTCACTGATTACTTCACAATTCTTGACCAAATCAAGACCAGTGCCCTATTCGAATCTGCCATCATATCCCCACAATACACTATTGAGATAGATTGTCTCCTGGGAGAAAGAGGAGCAATCTCTAGTGGACTTATCATCCGAATCATCAGAGATGCTAGCCTTATTGAACACACCACCAATCTTCTTGATGATTAATGTCACAAGACCATCTTCCATCACCTTCATATACACATTCACAATACTGCAATCCATCTGTTGCCTGATGACACTAAGGAAGCTATCAGAGAGGCTATCCACATCATCACAGAATGAATCACTACAGACCCAGTGGCACAACCCCCATCCCCACACATTGCCATTCCAGTCCCACCACCAATTCTTTCATTGCCTACTGTTGAGCATATGGATAATGTTCTCAATCCTGCTGCTGTACCTGACGTACCAGCTTCTCCTGCTCCTACCCCCATCGCACCCACTATGTGTCGCTACCCTACTAGGCGAAGATCGTCTCAAATCAGTAAACGAGAACCATCCATCTCCCCTACCATCACCAGAAACAGTAAACAATGTTCCAGATCCCCATCACCACTGCCAGTTCCATCAGCCCCCACCATCACTACAGTAAAAACGGAAACCATTGATAATGTCATATGTCACAACTGCCACGCCACTGGACACTGTCACAAGAATTGTCCATCATACTACTGTTGGGTTTGCAAAACCTATGCACCTGGACACCTATTGGTCTTTTGTAAAGATCTGAAAGGTGAAGCAGTAATCCCATTGATCTGGACTGATCTGGGCTTTTATGAAGCTCTTTCTCATTGGGAGACAGAGCAGGATGCTCTCTATCATGCCACTGAGATTGCCAATAGACTGCAGTTTGCTGTAACTGAAGAACAGGATGATTTATTGGACTCTAACTATGACACTGACCCGATCTACTGGGCTAACCAGGATAACTAAAGTCAGTGACTTTGTCTCTAAATGAGGGGTAATGTTACAATCATGTATGCCCCTATTCATTTTCTCTCTTACTGTGTATTATGTCACGAGCCACATGATGCCACCACTAGACTTATCTCTGACTCATACCTTGTATTACATCACAACCACTGTTGCCATCACTAGATGATCTATTCTTGCTATCACTTACACATCCTTTATCTCTGACTCATATCCATTCTCACATCTGCCCTAAAGCACTTGTAGTTCACTATAAATAGTTCTCTTGTACGCTTTAGTTCTGCACTTTAATCCTACTAGGTTTTTACCTGAAACATCCTTCGCTTGAGACCTCCAATCTCTTGTCATCTGAACCATACTTTAAGATAGAAGCACTCCTTCTGTCTTAGCTTACACTGAACACTCAACTTATCATCTTGCATAGAATCTCAGCAGAGGTCATTGACTCTTATCAAGTCGTCTGTCATTAGAACTATCCTAGTTCATAACAGGTACACTATTCTCCTTCAACAAAGCAGTGAGACAGTCAGCACATACATTCATCATAGTCAAGTCAGGAGAATCCTTGACAATCCCTGCCTTATCAAGCATCACACCATCAAGATGCTTATTCTTGAACATGAAAGATGTGGAGACACACTGCATAATACATTTTCAGATGATGAAGGTGTCTGTAATGCAAAGAGCATCCAAAATAATTGGCGGGAATGGTGCTCCAGGGTCTGCTGAAATAACAACCTCCATGGATCCAGACTGCCTTTGAGAACAGACAGCACACACAGGAGGATCAGTCCACTTTGAGCCCTCATAATAATGATGCAAGCAATCTAGGACAACCTCTTTCGAGACAGGTGCTGGCCATTCATGCCAGCACACTCTAGCAAGGTCCCATGTTTCATTTGCCAACTTGATCTTCTGCTCACACTGTATTATTTTGCATTGGTCAGGCTGTGAAAGGACTCGATGACTGAGCCAGTCCACTACAGTAGGTCTGTATTCAAATGATAGGATCTGTAGAATATATTGCTCATCTGGCTGATTGCAAGGCTGAGATTGCAGTAGGTAACAGAGCAAGATATCACACACCACACTTGGACCAATATACTGCAAGAAATTCACTTGATCTTGAATGTGAATGGTGAGACCATTGCAAGTCTTCTGACATGACCAGCTGTTTATCGACAGATGTCCCTTTGTAGGTAGACCACATATACAATCCAAAAGCACTTTGACGGTTAACTTATGAAGCCTCTGAACCAAATCTGTAAGTGGAAGAGGAGACCAACTGATCATTGGCACACTAAGGGGTTTGAAGACACAAACTTGCAGTGGGGGCAGTTGACATAAAGCCACAAATACCTCTTTTCCATACATATCACCAAAGTATCTCACCAACTGAGGCACAAGTAGTTGGCTACCCTCTGGAACCATTGTGATAAAGGAAAGCAATGTTTGTAGTTGGTCTTCACTCAATTGCATCACTTGTTGTTGGGTAGCAATGAAATGAGATAGCACTGCGCAAACACAGTCCCTTTTTGATTTTCCTCACAAAACTGATAGACAAGAAACACACTCAACTAGGACATTGTCTAAGAGGGCCAACAATTTCTGCTCCTGAAGTTTATCATCATAGTAGAACCATTTTGGGTAGACACCTAGTCTCAAAGACAGACACTGCTCAGCAGAGAGAGCTTCACCAGAGGCAAGATTGCGCAAGATAATACAATGGCAGTAACCCATGCCAGCAAACTCACTTGGTGCCATTGACAACAATACTCAATGTTGGCTTATAGTTACACAAACACCATCATACAAAACACAACCACAAAATTCCAAACAGCAGTACACTGAACAAGACAAAGGATGAGATTCAAGACATGTTTTCAACCAAGTGCAAAAATTTTCAGATGTTTCAAAAATGGCAAGATAATATTGTGGATAATAGAGGGCATCATAATAATGAGGATAGTGCTTCACATAATGGGGCTCATCACAGGGAGGACACTGTCCCTCCTCAAGGACACAAGCCAAAAAGCAGGGCAACTTCATAAGAAAAACCCTGAAAATGCATGAGCCATACTGCAGTGAAACAAAATGGAAATATATGAACTCAGATGCCATCTGATCCATTCCTGTTCATCGTACAATGGAGTATTTGGGAGAACAATATGTAAAGGCCAGTGCCCCAAATATTTTCCCACTGACTAAGCCATTTTTGTTCCCATGGGTGCATTTGCAGAGAATTAGCCATTTGTGTCCAACAAAACCCTCTCTCACTGACATGAGAGTCTGTTAAGAACCATGTTGCTCAAGGGGGTCAAGAGACTGACTCAGAGGGGCTTGGCCTCAGCTTATATGCTGTGCCCCTTACCCAAGTATGTGCCCTTCATTTCATATAAGGTCCAATGATGGTCCAATGAAGTCTGGAGGACTTCTGGAGGCTGGCTACTCTGGTAGAGTGCTAGAGGACTTCTGGAGGAGCGCAGAAAACATCTGGAGGAGCATGGGAGAGTTCTGGAGGAATGCAGGAAGTGCTCAGGAGAGTTCCCACTGCAAGGTAATACTTCTACAGGAAACAGGATGGAAGGATAGGAGGTCCAAGGGTCTGAAGGTCCAGAGGACAGGAGGACAGGAGGACAGGAGGACAGGAGAATGGAGGACAGAAGGATAGGATGTCCAGAGGTATGAAGGACAGGAGGATAGGACATCTGAGGGTTAGGAGGACAGGACACCCAGAGGTCCAGAAGGAATAGGGGCTACATCAGACAGAGTCCAATGTAGAAACAAACAGAGGTAGACTACCCTCAGGTAGAGTCGGAGAGAACAGGGATTGGACCTAAGTCCAGAAAGAGGGTAAGTGCTGGAAAGGCAAAGTTCCAGCCTAGGGAATCAATCCCTAGGCCTGATGGATAGGACAGACTTAGGTGGACCAAAGTCCAAGAGAGGATTGGGCAAGTAGAACAGGATCTAAGATGATATTCAAACTGAGGAAACTACAGGAGTATCTACAGGGGTTATATACTGGAGACTATCTGAGGGGATCAGTAAGCAAAGGAGCAAGGCTATGTATGAGCATGTGGAAACACATTAGTAAGTAAGACGGAACATAACTAAATGAACTCGGAGATGAAGACTTGTACAAGGATCAATAAGCAAGATGGAAGAAGAGGTGACCAAAAGCCAGAAAGGCAGAGATGCCTAAATGAGGATAGGCGCAGGATATCAGATAGAGGGTGGGAATAGGTCCAGAGATCTGGGGATCCAGAAGACAAGGTGGATACAGGACTGGGATATGAGAAGGTGGATATAGTCTGGAATTCAAGATGAGGTGAAGTCCAGATGTCTTGCTGGATGGGGTGTGCATAGGGTGGATGGGACAGGGGGGTATGGATCAGGCTAGCAGTGGAGATCCAATGGTCTGGAGCTCAGGGGTAAATCCAGAGCAGAGTTGATCCTGCTGAAGTGTGGAGCACACAGCAGAAGGGGATCTGGGAATGAGTTGGATATGAAGTGGGGTCCAGACATAGGCTTGGAAGGCATGGGAATATGATGGAACATGGGTCCAGATTGTGGGATATGACAGAGTCAGGGATAAGTGCCTAATGATCAATCAAGTACTTGCACAACACACATCCATACTGCATACTGATAATAGCTGATGATCAAACAGTGCCTGTCAAGATCCTTATGTGTGTATTTACTTTCAAAAAGTAGTCCTACAAATATCAATTTTTATCTCAACAACAAAGCAAGTGTAGGTGACCACCAACTTCACCAAATCGCTTAGTTTTTTTGCTGGTCATCTGCATTCGATTTTTCTGATCGGTTTTGTCGCTTGGACCATGTCAATAGCTTGCTTCGTTGTTGAGATAAAAATCGATCCTTGTAGGACTACTTTCGAAAGTAAATGCACACTTTTTTTGAAAGTTACCACCAGCCTCTACCCTTATGCAAATTGCTGTAAAGAATGCATTATTCTTTTCATCATTGAGACAAAGAGCCGATCCTGTTCTGCAAATATGTACATAGCTAGGCAGAGAATATGCATTTTAATGATTTCGTCCGATTATTTATTCAACCAACTCAGTAATTCGACGAGCTCCCGGCGTTTTATCAAAGGGCACCCTCACTGACCACTGTAGCACCCAATTCTTGCCAGGCTTCGCTATTCGTAGCTCGCTGTACGCGACCAACTCAGAGCGATATACGATATCCTCTTCACGCCATCCCGTAGCATCCAAGATGAGCTCCTTAAACTCGCCAGCCGTGAACCGAGTACCTTTTCCTTCTTCGTGCTTGTACTTCGCACCATCTGGTCCATTGGCCAACCCGACTTGACGACCCCACATAAGTCCACCAGGTTTAGCTAGAAAGGCCATTGACCGTATGAATGCTAGTTGCCCCTCAGTCTGGAAGAGATGTAGGACATTTGCTGAGTGCACAAAATCGAACTTGCTTTCCAACCTGGCGTTGCGTTCACAGAATAGAGGATCAAGGGCATCGGTCTGCTTAAACTTGATGGAAGGTGTGTCCCCTTCGTTGTACATGAGACGCCCGATGTCAAAGAATCCTGAGTGTCATATTAATAAAGAATTTGTAAAAGACACGAAACTCACGGTTCTCGATATCGAGCCCCATGATGTCCTAGGGCATCTAAGTAAGCATCCGAGCACACGATTCGACAAGTGAGCCGCACCAGTACTGGGAAACCATCCACGACCAACTTCCTTAGATCAGTTCCCATACAACATCCAAGATCAACCAAAGTCATTCTGTATGGACGTGAGCGGCGGGTCTCCTGCACCTCCTGGTACTGGAAGTGATGATCAATTCTGGGCTCCGCAAAGATGCTTTCACGGATACAAGTATGTGGGGCAACCTGACACGAAGGTGAGTCTAGGCCAAAATACTTTTGAATGGTGCATTACCCTAATTCCCGTTCTCCGCGCATCACCTATTCTTTGAATGACAACAGCAGAGGACTCGTTGGAATTCTTCGAGAACTTCTTATGCAAACGCAGCGTGTCATCTAATCGTTTAAGGAATACCGAATCCGGTTCAAGGTCGACTTTATTGAATAAAATGCTGAAGAGCTGAGTATCGAACTGCTTGGGCGTGAGAGAGAAGCCTCCACCACCGAATGATGCTAGTCCTTTGTCTGGCTGCGCTTCAGAATTTGCTTAAAGAATGATAAGCGACGCTCACCATTGATAGATGTCTCCACGACGCAAGGCCAATTATCCCACCCACAGAACCGTTTGAGTGAGCCTTTTAGGTCGTTATACAACAAAATACCAACAGCACAGTTCAAGAAGAACGAATCGGGGTGCCGGGAGAAGTCCCTCGTCAAGAGCGCGCAGCATAACAGAGCAGCTGACAAAACGTTCCCCGGCAGACTCCATCTGCTCTTCCAAATTCCAGGCGGTGTACTCGAGAAGCGGCTTAAGAGTATATTCCAATTTCATGAAACATATGACTTTGTCCAGATCACCCAGCGGTGCGTCCAAGTCGACGCAAACTTTGCCCTCATCAATCCTCCACGAAACCGGAGCGCGTTCAGAAGTGGGGTCGGAGGATTTGGAAGTGATATCGTGATACATAACGGGGAAGAACCCGTCGAGGTAAAGCGGTTTCGCGAGATCTAAAAAAGGACTATGATGTCCGGCAGCTTCGTAATCTATGAAATGAATCGCTGGATCCTGTTTTTTCGGCGAAATCATCACGTTTCCTCCGTGACCATCTCCTAGTCCCAAACAGGCCCACAGTTTTGGTAAAATTTGACCATGAGGATCGAGAATCTCTTCTGCCTTCCTGAAGGACTCCTGAAGCGGGGGATACTCCACGCCATCGATTCTCCAAGGAAGAGCGATGAAATCATCAAACTGTACTCTGTTGTCTCTGCTGAACCCGGGGGTGGTTGGGTAGTAGTGTTTAGTGAACCTGACATCATTGTGAAGACGGTCGTAATAGAACTTGTGTATTGGAGAGTCTAGTCCCCCCGGAGCGTCGGCCAAGTCCTTGCCGACCGAGTACAGCAAGCCACATTCATACGCACGACGAAGCTCGATATCCACAAACCAGCCAAGGGCCTCTCGCGAAGACTTGAAAGAAAAATCTTCACAATTCCTCGTCATCGCATATTCAAGACGGAAGTCGTTCAAGGTTTTCCCAGGAAGTCTGGTCATAACAAGTGAATTGAGATCGGCATTGTATGCCAAGAGATTTTGAAGCATGCCAGGGGAGATACGAGTGCTTATTACAGGCAGCATCTTGCGCTCCCATTTTATGGAGGCCGCCGATGACACTTTGACAAAGGCATTCATCCATTCAGTACCGCCTTTTCTCCTTATATGCGTGAAGTATGATTGTGAATTCGAAGAGAAGAGGCTGGAGATCATCAGCTCCTCCTTTTTCTCGGAAGTAAACTCGAATTCTCCGGAACCTAAGTCCGGTGGGTTGGTGACAACGGGAATAAGGGGAGTGTTGTTATTCAATTGGATGAAAGTAGGAGGGGCATTGGATAGGATTCGGTTGTAGGGTCCTTGTATGTCATTATGTTCACCCAGAACCAACAATGCTCCCGATATCTGGATAGAGGTTTTGTCATCGACCTCGGAATCTGACTTTTGCGAGACACCTGCACCGAGACAAATTAACCGACGCATCTCATTCTCCAAATTTTTACGAAGAGTAGGATAATACGTCTCCGACTTATAGATAGATTTGATTGCTTCGTCTAGAGCGTCGGGATTAAGGAGAGGGTGTTGACCAAGCCACTTCACTAGAAGTCGACTACGTGGGGGATCGAGAAATTGGTGAGAGGAGGTGTGGAACAGCAGAACCGATGTGAGGAGCAAATCGCAGGTGACTCCCAAGACTGCATACTGGAGAGACTCTGTCGTTGTCGACGAGTCCTTCAACAGGAAGATATCTTGATCTTGTAAGATGGATAAACCCCCTGCTGCACGCCGAGGTTGATGAACCAGGGCCGTCCATCCCAATCTCGGATGGAAACGAGGACAGCAAGGCACGTTTCGGAACGAAGCAACCTTGATGAGATGTGGGGCAGGATCGTTTAACGCCTGGAGGATGTGATCCAGACTCCAGAGTTTGATAGTACGTTTAGAACCATCCGCGGTACGACCAGAGAAGCGTATAACATCCCAGGCGTCTTCTTCCACATCGTTATCAATGAGATCCTGTGGGTAATTAGCGGATACGAATGGAAGGCAGCAGGAAGTAATCACCGTCCAGGAATCTCCTGGGGCTTCTTCGTTCACTATATGAAGGAGGGAACAGAGACTTGCGCGAAGCTTGTCATTGACGACAAGTCTCTCGATGTGGCTTCTGGATTGAAGGATGCCTAGACCATCCCAGTCTCTATCGACCTCTTCAGGGAAGGATTGAACTTGAAGCAAATGTGCTCTGCTACCTCCGAGGAGAATAGCGAGAAAACCAAGGCTAGTTGGATCGATAGAAGAGTTTAGGTAAGGCATGTACGTCGTCTGATGGGGGAGCTTGTGAGGGGAGTGGGGGTTCGATCGTCAGGCGTGCTCAATTCTTAAGTGGTCAAGGTCAAGAGCCGCATCAGCCCACTTGTTTGAACAATTAAACGATGCCATGGGTTCGGTTCCCAGAAACGATTAGAACCGGTGTACAGTTACACTGATGCTGACTCGGGAGTCCATGGTAACCTGTTATCATTCGGACCTTTCTCGGTCCCTTCGAACGACTTCAAACCCTGAGTGAAAAAAGTCCGGAGAGTTGGATGTAACTTAGCTTGACGAGTTTGCGAAGCTAACATGTCGGAAACCCGACGAGAAGATCGAACCGACGAAGCTGAAGTTAAAAATGGGCGGAAAACCATGCGGGGGAGTGAGGATATGTCGAGACCGTTATATTCTGCTCAATGACGGCTACGACATTAAGCTGAAGCGATCACGTTGAACAGAGTTTGGGGTCTTTTCATCGTGAATGACGTGAGGGTGTCCAGACTTTTTGCATTCAGGGTTTGAAGTCGTTCGAAGGAACCGATAAAGGTCCGAATGATAACAGGTTACCAGAAACCAATTATTGTCTGACTAGGCCAGAGATTCAGACTTGCGTAAAAGATGTTGATGAATTTAATTAACGCTCGAGGCGTACTAGTCATCGGGCGGTTGGACATCGCGACTGTCAGAGATAAAGTAAGGATAAAGAGAGTGAGCTCGACTGGTAGTCAGCCGAGATGACGAAGCAAATGGCATTGAAACCGGAAACCTTGGCGTCGATCGATGGAATTACCGATCACATGATGCAAATATTGACGCATTGTTTGGAAAATCGGTCAATGAACCGTCTGCTTCGCTTTGTTAGTACATTGTTGCCGTAGCACTCACTGCGGACTTACTGCCACTAGGTACCTCTATTGCTCTCGACTGCCTCCAGCGGGCATCATTTCACATGCTCACTCCTGGCACTGATCGCGTCGAAGGCGCGCCTTTCGTCAGAATTAGTAGTTTATATAGATACAGCACAATGTACCTTAGATCCACTTCCCCCACCACGAGCTGCCTCGATGACCCTTGCAGTGATCGTTTTGTCATCATGGAATGTCAACAACCGAACTACTTCATCCATTGGACACCAGACAGCATCAAACTCCTCGTCGTCTTGTTCTGTCGTATTCGTCTGGCGTATGGCGCAAGAATCGCCTCGTGCCGCATACCAAAAGATGATCTTCAGCACACCCTGAGTCATCCTTTGCGTCACAGCGACGGGTTCCGTTGTCCCTCCAGGTATCGCAGATCGGACATTATCATTCCCATGGAGGGTAGCAAGGGTGGTCAACTGAAGGGGTAGTAGCTCAACGATGTATCCTGTTTCTTCGTACGTCTCGCGAACGGCTGTTACTTCAAGCTGTTCCCCCACATCTTTTCTCCCCTTTGGAAGGCAATATTCGCCTGTTTTTCTCAAGTAGATGACGAGGACTTTAGATTGATCGATATCGAGGGTAACTGTGCCACAACTGATGACAAAGGATTCGGAGAGATGAAGAGATCTATTCATTTTCTTTCAGAATCTGGAGTGGGGCCTAATAGGAGCTTATTGCTCTTGTGACGGTACAGGATCGTGGGCTCCAACTCCGGAACGTGGTTCAACTCAGGACAAGGGCGGAGTTATTGGACGTACTCCCGGGTTGCCTTCGACAATTCTATATTTGCAATTAGTATGGTGGAATGGCGTCCCTGCATTCCATGCTGCGGGATAGAATGGTTGACATACCAGGAAGCGTTCAAGTTTGTTACACCGCAAGGTAAGGATTTGTTAGAAGCAACAAACTGTACGATGCTTAGTCATCATATTTCCCATATAGTTATATGTCACGTGTTGGTAGTTTCCCTTCTCCTTTTGACTGTACTACGACAAACGGAATCCATTACCCTGTCACGTCTGTGCGAGTCCAGTGCCTAACTCAAACTCTGACAGGATGAGGTGGACCCGTCATCACTGCAGAGTCCACTATCTTCTTTCCATGTCACGGTCCCTCGCTCTGGCTCGCCCACCAGTCCACGTCGGCATAGCCCATACCTGATTGTCGCCTTGCTTTCGACAGCTCACTATGCTCGCCAACCAACCAGTCCCCGCCGGTGCTGTGCGTCCTGTTCATAAATGTTTCTCAGTCCTCACTCAATAAACCTTCAAAGGTCTGCATGCATGAATCAGGGCTCGAGGGTGAGCTCATGATCGCACAATTTTGGGTCGATAGTGTCCAGCCATTGCAGGGGCCAAACGCTAAGGAGCAACGGATCGCATTTGCAATGAGAGCTTCAAGTTACAGACGAGCATCATCACTGGATCATCTGTGATAACTAACTATGATAAAAACATAGAAACACGACATACAGCAGCAATCGCATCCATTCCGCCATGACCATGTTATTTCGCGCAGTGACGAAATTACTGACTCGGAGTTCTTTGCATCGTACGTGCAGGCCATGAACAGAGTGGCGACGGGGGTATCTACAAGCACAACGCAGAGGAGTAAGTCCGATTCGTATTGATATAGCTACCATGCCGAGTCACTAATGCATCACACTCAGATACGACATCCACAAGCACAACACAAAGGGGTAAGTTCACTGTTTGTCATATTGTCGATATCACGTTATATACCCCTCTAACCTTGTTGTAGCAGGCTTTTCGACTGTATGATCCTCACATCTGTTGTCATCCCTGGCTGCAACCACTCTCTGCATGGTGCTCGCATGATTCAGTGGCTCTCGGCCTGTTTAACGAGAAACGCATTTATGGTGGGGATATGACTTCAGGGGCAACCGCGATAGATGAGTTTGTAGAATGTCGTGTTTGAGTTGGCTTGCAGAGCGGAGGAAGAGGTTGAGATCGAGATAGGACATAGCGGCCAGCTCGGTGTGCTGCTGTATGATGACAAATATGGACTCGACATTCATGGTCCGTGCTCAGCGTGTGACACAGCAGCGGGCAGCAGCAGTGATGGTGGGATGTTCATGACAGGCGCTATCCAGTGCAGATGCAGACCTGAGACCAAGACCGGGTATTTCAGACTCATCCTCTGGCTTATAGTCCAGTTAGGATGTATCAAAGTAGCCGTGTTGTCTGAGATGCCGATACAGACCTCACACATCGAACTGCCCAATTCCTGGACCTTCTGGCTGCTAGGCTACCCACTATCTTTTGCACCGTGTCTCTTGCTGCCTACACTCTCACATCACATCTGACTACGCGTTGAGGTTTCTCACATGTCTTTGGCTACTTGCATGTTTCCCGTTTTGCGCCGTCATGTATTCTATTACTCAGATGGTACGCAACTTAGTGTTAGAACGCACTTCAATGACAATGGCCGCCCATTGCAAGACAAACTGGCATTCTCATTTAATACTCCTCGACTGATTTTCACATAGTATCTTGTGCAAATCACGGAGAAATAAGTACGAGATACAGCATCAGCTGCTGCTGTATACTAGGATGAGTGGTGAAGCTGTGGTGAGTCCCTGATATCTGTTGGGTAAGTACATACACGAGTCTTGTGCATCATGCTGTGCGTGCATAGTTGCCCAGTGTTATAAACTTGGTACCATCTTACCTGTATTCCCTCTTACCTAGTATCCTCTGACCTATCTGATCAAAATGCCCCCTCCACTGCAGGTCAAAGATTTTGTCAAGGATTTGGGCAAGGTCTTCGCAGTTCGTTTGATGCGCCCCAAAAGAACGGACCTAGACAACGCAGCTCGACAACCACCGATCATAACGGTGATGGCTCCATCCATGCACAAATCCCTAGCGCCTTTGCCTTTCCTTCACCAACTCTTTCTTTGAATTCATCGCCAGCACACTCTGCGAGCAGCAGAGAGCCAGGTCTCGAATCCTCCACCAATGTTCCATCCGCTAGACACTCGGGGGGCGTATCCCTTGCCCGCGAAGCTTCTGACATGGCTCAGCTAGCATTGCCCTTGGTGCAGGCTGTTACAGGTGCAATCCCACTTGTCGGTGCTCCGATGCAAGCGGCTATTGGTGGATTATTGACAGGCCTTCAAGCTATAGACGTGAGAGCTTGTATTATTGCGAGCACATTCTTGATTTCAAAGGTCGCTACAGAGACCGTAACCAGAATCAGGCGGACCTCAATAGCTTGATCTCACGACTCGATCGACTGAGCCGCGAATTGTGTAACGCCTCGCCTGCCTCGGATCCTGTTGAACAATTCCGAAGAGATTCCTTTGTTAGGTATTCACGCTATCGGTGTATGCTTGGATTCACCTGACTTCGAGTTGTACCCAGGATGCTACAGGACACCTCGGCCCAGTGACAACGTTGCGCGAACGTTGTCTTGCATCCACATCCGTCACACAAGCTATCGCTGGATGCTTTGTTAAAATCGATCGCTATCTGGCGGAGTATTTGGTTGTGTTCTATTCTCTAACGAATTTTTGCACCACACTCACTATTCTGTTGGTTAGTGGTCATCCCAATGCAAGTCAACGTGATATACACGAAGTGCTGGTAATTCTGCAGAGGGAACGAGAGGATCGTCAGAACTTGTTGATGACGATCGAAAGCCTGGTCACCCGCAGGCAGTGCTCTGTTGGAGGCTGTGTGACACTAATAGACGCAACAGGTCACCAACATTCGATATCGGTGAACTTCTGCACCTCATTTGAGGTACGTTTCGCCAGCGAAATCTATCTTAGGAAAGCATACTGATCAAATTATCTTTAGCAATTCAATGAGATGCTCAAAGTTCTATTCAAATGCAACTCGGTTGAAGCTCGAATTCAGAGACGATATATGGAGAGCGAACAGTACGATTTGTGCATTGACGAGGGCACGCAAGTAACTCAACTTACAAGCAATAAATGGTCAAGACTTGAAGCGGGCGCAAAGGTTGTTATGAGGATCATTATTCAACAGGGGACGACATCATTCTCTGGAGTTTCCTACAGATGCTCTTGCGGCGCGGTGAATCCCCTTAGCGTTAGGTCTATCATATATTCGCTTGAACGGCAGGCTAGTTCCTCAATTGATTGGTAAGTATGCTTCAAGTCTTTTGGGCCCTGGCTATGTCTGACAACTGGCAGTCGAGAGTGTGGACGACGGTTTCAGATTTCCGTGTATCATCCCGTGAACAGCGGAGTCCTAGTACTCGATCGTCTAGCACCGATTCTGATCACACAACTGACCCAGGAATGGACCTTATTCGCAACTTTCATATCCAGCAATCTGTATGTCATCATGAAACTGTAATCTTAAGCTGAATACTTAACAAACATTCTGCTCTTAGGAAGTGCGTGAGGGTGCCTTTTGAGCTGCTTACTTGACACTGATCACGGTGCCAGG
>NW_024538663.1:0-55194 GCF_016647635.1 Suillus subaureus
TGATCCAGGCGACAATCTGAGCAAGCCGCGTCTAAATGGAAGTCTCGGCCGGCGGGAACGGCGGACTGGTTGGGGTACTATCCCTTCCACTGCAATCGGCACCCCACAGAAGTCGGCAGTCACGCAAATGTCGCTATAAGTCACGACATGTCACATAGGCCGATTTCAAAGACCGGCAGTCAAGCAAGAATTCGGCGTGAATATTCGAATATTTGAACGAGTATTAACTAGTAGATATATCTAAGTATGAGGGCAACTGTAGTTATAAAATTGAGTGGATGTGTAGGAAGACCATGTACATTAATATTGTATGGATGCTGCACCAGTCAGCAACAGTTTCCTCCTATGCAGCAGATAATAATTGCTGACTCTCGTGGGCATGCCGACGAGGCTCCTGCACTCCCAAACGTCGATTACTCAGTGTCTGGCATGATACTAGTGTCTGACAAAGCTCGCAGCTTTCCTCTGTCTACCGCTGCTAGATCTGCGAATGCACTGCACCCAACACCAGTCGGCACTTCCAAAGTTGGTGTATGCAGTTTGAAACTCCGTCACGGCACATATCAGCAGGTGACATTTCTGCGTGACTTCGGCACATTCAACTATCTCATTCAATTCTTCTTCAATCATGGTCGTTCGACCTCGTAATTAGTTGTATTAGCAAGAGAATAATAAATGTTGAGAATTTTGTGTTGAAGTAGCTAGAAATACGAGTTTTGTGAAAGTGCCGACTTCTGTGGGGTGCGATTGCAGTGGAAGGGATAGTATGCCTCACAACAGGGCATTCGCGAACTCTGAGGTGCAGCGGGGCATGGGGCCTTTAACTAGATAGTTATACTACATAGAGCAACATACCCTCAATGGACAAGAATGGAACCAAAAAACAAACAAAACGGAAGTCTACGAGGGGTAACGACCCATCCACAGATTTCAAGGTTTCCAGCCAGCGAAGGTGCAGCTCAGTGAAGTCATAACGCACGAAGATTCACAGAAATACATCTGTAGAACTTTGTTGGAAGTTACCTATCCTGTTGGTCATGGCGCGCGCGACACCTGAGGCCTGAGGCCCGAGATCTGTGCCAGAAGTTCAAATCAGCGGATTGGATTGTGCTACAGAGGGCTACAGATGGCTCTGCAATGAATTACGTTTTTTCTGATGCTTTAGAGCATTTGTCGACGCGATCAGACCAGTCAGGACGCCAATTGCCATCAAGCTATTATCCGTCGAAATTCCAAAGAAGTCACATAATAATAGGCGCGAATGGGGTGTAGTAAGTATGGTAAATGATATGCAGTACATGTTTCCAATTAATACGATACACATAACATATCAATGTATAACACGGTAGATTAAAATGGATGCGAACGTGAATAGATACTAGAGTCCGCATCCTACAAGCACTGTATACACGTAACCTAGAGCGGAACAAGTGGCTTGGCGTCGATAGAAGTTTGGATATAATTTCTAGCAGAAGAATTCCTCTAGTGTGCGGCCAAATATCGTAAGGCCATCACGAATCGTTACATCTGTACCAACAAATGTTGCTCTGAAGAAGTTCACTCGCTGCATGTTTTCATGAGTGTGCGTTCGACGCGCATAACGCAAGAACTTACATCATTAATATGGCTTCCCGTTGTCCCCGTGCGATCAACAATGGCAAATGTCGATGCTGGCATCATGACTAAACCGCTATTTAGCAGCTTCCGGAACAGCTCGTCCATGAGGTCCGCGGTGTTCGTCGTCGGACCGCCTGGCACCGTGGGGGTCTGAGATGTTGAGAACCGTACGTGATGCTCAAGGTTGATTTTGATCCAGACAAACATGCCAGATTGTGGTACCTCTGCAGTAGCGAAGCCAGAAATGGCAACCTTCTGCCGGAAGACATCCATGAAGAGATCCCTCCGACGTTGGTACTCGTTGCACAGCGATAAAATCCACTTCATGAAGCCATCGACGCCCCAGCCACCACTGCCAAGCAACTCGGCAACGAAAGCTTGGCCCATGCCATGTGGATGTTGCGAAGACGAGTCCGTCAGCATGTCAAGCTTCTCTGCGAAGAAGCTGTTGCTCGTGACCCAGCCGAGTCGCATTCCAGGGGCAACGATTTTGCTGAAACTGTACTCAAATTAGAGCCGTGGCTCTTGTAAAAAGGAAATAGTCTTACCTATCTAGGCGCATTACGCGTCCGTCGTAATCCATAGATAGAAAAGACCGAGGAAGAACTCCCGCCAAGGCACGCGTGTACCCGTACTGTTGTATCGTACTCTGGTTCACGCCAAGATCGTACTGGAGGAAAAAGTACGGATCATCCTCAAGGATGATGATATCCCAATCGTGTGCGATTTGATAAATATGCTGCCTTCTTTCCAACGAAAGAGTGCTTCCTGTTGGGTTCTGCGAGCACCTGGATAAGAATCGTGAGCTGTATGGGACTGATTGAGAGACGGGGGTAACATACGGGATTGTATAAAGCACATGGGGTCGTTTACCTTGCGTTGCTTCGTCCCAGTTGGATAAAATTCGTTCCAAATCTGAAGGAACAAGTCCATTGTTATCCATCCGGATTGGGACCCATTCAATGCCTAGGGGCAGAGCAGCGTTGGTCATAGCAGAAAAGGTAAATTCTTCGCAAAGGAACGAGTCGCCCGGATCGCCGAGAAGACGGAAACATTTTGTCAGGGCATCTGCATTGCCAAGGCTGAGCGACACGGTGTGATTTGGGGGAGAGTGGACCCTGTCATTGAGGTCTGCGAGAGCATCGCGAACCTCCTTGAGACCAGCACCAGCACCATACGCGAATGCAGTACGGAGGCTCAGAGCGCAAGGGTCGTCCTTATATGAAGCAATAATATTTTGCTCGCCAGTGCCAGACCTCCATGATTGCACAGGGTCATGCTCGTCAATGGAAGGAACGATAAAATTCATCTCGCATATGGGATACAACGTATGGTGCGGGTCACCTGCATCGAATTAGCCAGTGTATTCAATCTCAATGATACACACAAACCATTTCCCATATTGATGGTACCAGGTTTGACCTGAGCAGCTTTCCAGATGGACTTAATTGGGTTAGGGAGCCTGGCACGGGCTTCCGACGATAGGTGGCGATAATAGTCGACATGGCCACGCTTGAGACCGACGTCGACTGCTGAGGTGGTAGAGGTAGTTGGAGATAAGAAGACCATTATGTGCACAAGGCGAGAGATTGAAATTCGAGGGCGGATATACTGCTTTTCCACCTCGTCTCTCATCTGCTTTTGAAGGATCCACGCGTGACGCGCTGGCACCACTGCTTCTCGATCAGGACGAATTCAAGATTACAATGACGGTCGTCAAGTCAAGGCAATTGCAGCGCCCCTGACTTTGGCTAGTCCTCAGCCTCCCTGAGTCAAGTCACATCGTTGGGAATCTAAATGAACGCAGAGCGGGTGGAGATCGGCCTTTATCGAGGAGTATAGCATTTGTAGAAACTATGCGACCGGCGGAAACACTACATAGTTCAGGTTAGCCAATAATTAGCCTCATCAATTTACACTTGGTCTGTAATTGGTGGCTCACTGTCAGTAGTGTTAGGGAACGCAGTGCGCACTATAGTAGCTATGGAGTGCAAACCGAGGCGAGTTTGTGCTTACATGCATATGAACCAGTCCATATTTCAATTTAAACTCCGCAAACATGGCGACGAGATTGGAGTCCGATATGTACTGCCATCATGCCATCGATCGATAAAACAACTAGCTAAATACATCATGGATGATCCACTTACGCCATGGAATCGATGATGGATCGATGGATTACCACGTCAACGCTATGCTTCATCGATCCCATCCCGTGCTCTCGATTCCTCCAAATGTACTAACGGCCTGGGGGGGGTTCCTACAACTCCATAGTCCTCCCGAGAGTAGACGGTCTACGCAGGAAGCGGAACTGCGCTCGTCCGGATGCTTCCGGTAGTCCTAGTAATACGTCGAGACTGACAACCCCGCGGACCTGCGACTAGTTTCGGGGAAGTTGTAACGACAGTCGGGAAGGCTAGGAAACATATCTAAAAGATAGGAAGGAGCAGTGCAATATAGCTAAGGAATGGATAAGATGCTGTCACTAGGGGTATAATGACGGAATGTAATGTCAACACTGGCAGGAGGTCGATGATTCAAAGGAATGTGTTAGAATGATCAGAGTGCGTAACCGTTTCAAAATTTTACATTACTTGTGTCCAAAATTTTCCCTTGTAAAGATTTGCATGCCAAGAGTACCGCAACAAGCACTGATCAGGTCGTTGTTTGGTGTCCGACGTCGTACCTCACGCGCACGTATCGTAATTCACATTTACTAGTACTCCGGCCCATCATCCAAACCAACTGGGCGTCAGAGCATGCAAGGGCAACATCAGCCGGCGGACTTAATCTGAATGTAACTGACACTTAGAAGGTCGACGGCACTTTGGGACCACCGGTTAACGTTTGTCTACACCGAAGACAATTTCCGAAAATCAAATATTTGCAAATTCGTTGCCAACTTGCACATAGGCGGACACCCTCATTTTGGCCCCCGGTGTAGACTCGGCCCTTTCATGTGTGCTCTTGAGTTGTTCGCTGGCTTGGCGTTAAAACTATTTCGCGACATTCATTTGACCATCTCCCGCTATCACATGCATCCCAACTCGTGTACCTTTGCCCATTAATTCAACCGGAACATCGGAAATAAATAACACCTCACCGTTTAGCAATGGCTTGCGGCGCAAGTCATTTATCTATAGCAACATGGTCTTTCAACGGTACAGCTGGCGTGCAAGGTACGCATAGTTCGCTTCGCAATATTGACGAGTACACATCAGCTAGCTAACTCTGCATATCTGATAATCATCTGTCGCATATTCAGCAAATGGGTTCTGTAACTGTCGACGCATGTTTTGGGACCATGCTTCGTGTACAGCAATATATAAATGCCATATCGCCTGCTGGAGCCTTGGATGATGTAGGAATGATTTGTGTTCTTCCACAGGCTGTCCTGTCCCTGTGTGGTTATATCTTTGCATCAAGCTCGATTGAGTATGAGTCACAGACATGCCATGAGAAGGATATCCAGTGACATCAGGAAAACTACTGGTTGCTTATCTCACTTTTTGTCCCTTAATTTTTTGTAAATGAAAATTGGAACATTGCTTTTTGACTTAATAGACTTTCTTACAAGTCCAGACCACTTTAGTCACCCTTCTCAAGGTACCTCTTTTTTTTTTTTTGTATCCAATTTTTTGTCCATTGAGAGTGAGACTCTATGTAGGACAGTACTATCTAGTCTTGGGACCCTGCATCCCAACCCAACTCCAAATTCCCAAATGCAATGATGTAGGGCATGCCCCCATCATTCCACCATTCCCACCGGCCATTTTAGGTGGGCAATTTGTCGAAGAAGGGGTGACTATAAGTAAACTAGCGTGTAAGGAAATAGCTGAAGTGTTGAATAACATGTGCTTGGCCGCTTGCATGGACCTAACAGAAATCAAGTAGGGGGTGCAATAGGTGAAGGTAAGAGTATCCAATTGAGACATGAAGTGGTGTGGATAACACAACTTGGCTAGATAGTTGTTAGAATACCTAGCCAATATACATATATCTACTAATCCTGCCTAGCTGCTACACTTGCAAGCAAGAATGTTTGACCTGAGGGATCTGCTGTCTAGTCAAGTTCGATAGTCAGTACTACGCAAGGGTCAAAAGTCCGAAGGTATGGGATGAAGTCCAATGCACAGGAAATTGGGTCCGCAGGTGTGGAGATGTGGAGATGGCAGGAGAGTAAGGGAAGGGAAGGAAAAGTGTCAGGACTAGCTTGGGGATGTTAGGGAGGGTCAAGTGAATGAGTGACACTTGTGTTGGGTCAAGGAGAGCAGGTAAACAGGTATATTGGCAAGGGTAACTCTAAAGACAGGTATGGGGTGACCAGTATCAGGGATTTCTCCCTCCTACTAAGTAGTGCTTGTAATTCTGGTCACCCAACCATATATAACTAGCTATGTGAAAATCTGGAGTCCATAGGTGAAAGCAGTAGCAAAAATGCAGGTCCAATGATATGTTGGTAAAAGGCCATGAGGTACTGTGGCCAGTGGGAATCCATGTAATAACGCTGTCTACTCAATCAGTAATGGAAAATAACTGACTACATACCAGTGGGGTTAAGCAGGACTGGACTGGACATGGTAGGACAAGTGTGCAGGATCTCTGAGTGGGTCCAATGTGTCGGAGATGTGGAGATGGTGGGAAAGCATTGGAGATGGGCAGGAGATGTGCAGACTGGATGGGGATTGCAGAATGGGGTCCTAGCAGGCCAGCCTGAACATGATCGTCACAGCAGGTCTCCAGCTTTCCACATAAAGTTGTCATATGTGGGTGCTGCTGATGGGGTCACTTTCTCTGGTTGGCTGAGGCCCTAGGGTTGAACCAGTGATTTCATGTTGACAAGCAAGAATAGGTTTGATTTTTATAGAGAGTATAAGAGGTTTGCGGGAGTAATAGGTGGTGTATTATGTTGTGCATAGGGTAGGTGGTGAGGGGGGGGAGTGAGGAGGTTGGTTCATGGAGGCACAGCGTTCTCTGCATGATTGGGTCTACAGGGGGGTCAGGCAGGGTTTGGTTTTGGCATGAGTACTTCATCTAACATGGATTTCAGGCACTGAGTGGCATTCACATAGTGAGTGAGATGAGGGATGGCATCCTCTTCAGCTAACAGATATGGGAGGGGGGTGGATTTTCGGCCTAGAGCACATGCCAGTATGTGGCATTCTCTTTGGTATTGCTGGCATTTGAAGAGGAAATGATGTATGGATTCACTGACTCTTGGACAATGTGGACAGTGCAGGGATTCCACCTTAGCTAGACAAAAGAGATGTTGGTTGAGGGGGGTGTGGTTGGTGTGGAAGCCCAGAATGAGTCCTGTCAGGTGTTTGGAGTAGGAGGAGGTGAGCTTGATGAATGAGCACTGGAGGATATGGGGGTCAATGTGGTGGAGGCATTGAAATCTTGGGGAGGTGAGCCACATTTGGGACCATCTTGTGTGTGTCTGTTTGCTGTGTGCTTGCTTGAGAGTGGAAATACTTAGCAGGAGCATGCCTTTATGAAGATAGTGTGGGAGGGATGCATTAGAGCTATTATTGTGTCTGCCTTCTGCTGCCACCTTAGCAGCATTGTCTGCTTCCTCATTCATTCCCATGGACACCTTCATGTCCTGGGACCCAGCGCAAGGTGGTATCATGGTCAGGGTTGTCACATTGAAGTTTCTGCATCATCCTCTGGAATTTGATTGCAATGTATGATCCTGGGTTCGACTGAAAGCTCCCATCAGATAATATGGCTGCCTGGTTGTCAATAGATATGGAGAGCAGAAAAGGTACCTCTTAGGTACATATATTCTGTCTTAAAATCCCACTTAAGGGGTATGATCTTAGATGGTATTCCCATGCAATACAGGTTGTAACCTGGGCCATTCTAATACTTTCCCTGAGAAACTTGGGTCAACTGGGCCAATGTATTTAGTCTGTCCTGTTATGAACTAGGATAGTTCTAACAATGGATGACTTAATAAGAGTTGGGACCTCTGCTGAGAATCTACATAAGGCAATAAGCCAAATGTTCAGTGTAAGCTAAAACAGAGGGAGTGCCTCTGACTTAAAGTACAGTTCAGATGACTTAGGATTGGGAGTCCTAAGCAAAGGATGTTTCAGGTAAAACCTAGTAAGATTAAAGTAAAGAATTACACAGTTGGGAGTCACATATTTATAGCAAAAAGCTAGGAGAGGTTTAGGGCAGGTGCAAGTGAGTAGAAATATGAGCATATGCCTAATACGGATGTAGTGATGAAGTCAGAGAGACCAGAAAGAAAATGTATACATAAGCAGGACATGTAGATGGCATCTAATGGCAGCAGTAGTAGCACATGATGTAATACAGTAAATGTAAGATGAGTCAGATGGAGACAATATATGACAATGACAAGAGAAAGAGAGAAAAAGTACAGCAGGGCAGGGTGTATCATAACATGTCCCATGACCCATCTGGGGTATCCCAAGCAGCAATTTTTAAGGGTTATCCAAGTATTAGCCAGGGTGTCAGGGATCCATCTCTACAAAAGCACATCTCTACTACTAGGCAATAGCATGGGTAACCTGTGGGTATTCCAGGATGTACCTGTACCCATGCCACACCATACCCATGTGGTGGGTATGGGTCCACAGGTACAAGTGAGTGTCAAGAGTAACAACTGAGTAAGAGTTGAGAGAAATGAGCAAGTGTTGAGAGCAATGAGTGAGGGAGCATTAAGAACATCAGTACCCATACCTGTGACATTGGGCTAGCCTGACTACCCTTCATACACTATCTGGGTGTCATATCCCACAATCCAGACCCACGTTCCATCATATTCCCACGCCTTCCAAGCCTACATCTGGACCCCACATCATATCCAGCTCATTCCAAGATCCCCTTCTGCTGTGCTCCACACCTCAGCAGGATCGACTATGCTCCGGATTTACCCCTGAGCTCCGGACCATCAGATCCTCACTGCTAGCCTGATCCATACAACCCTATCCTGTCTACCCTATGCACACTTCATCCAGCAAGACATCCAGACTTCACCTCATCTCAGATTCCAGAACTATATCCACCTTGTCTTCCGGATCCCCAGATCTCCGGACCTCCGGATATTAGCTCCGGACCTATTCCCACCCTCTGTCCGATATCCTGCGCCTATCCCCATTTAGGCATTCTCTGCCTTCCGGCTTTCAGTTACCTCTTTTTCCATCTTGCTTATTGATCCTTGTATGAGTCCTCATCTCTGAGTTCATTTACTTATGTTCCGACTTACTTACTAATGTGTTTCCACATGCTCGTACATAGCCTTGCTCCTTTGCTTACTGATCCCCTCAGATATTGTTCAGTATATAACCCCTGTAGATACTCCTGTAGTTCCTCAGTTTGAATATCAACTTAGACTTGCCCAATCCTCTCTCAGACTTTGGTCCACCTAAGTCTGTCCTACCCATCAGGCCTAGGGATTGATTCCCTAGGCCAGAGCTCTGCCTTTCCAGCACTTACCCTCTTTCTGGACTTAGGTCCAATCCCTGTCCCTCTGACTCTACCTTAGGGTAGTCTACCCCTGCTTGTTTCTACATTGGACTTCATCCGATGTAGCCCCTATTCCTTCTGGACCTCCGGATGTCCTGTCCTTCGGACATTCCACCCTCCATACCTTTGGACGTTCCATCCTCCTAACCCTCGGACATCCTATCCTCCTGTCCTTCAGACATCCTGCCCTCTGTACCTTCGGACATCCTGTCCTTCGTACCTCCAGACATCCTGTCCTTCTGTCCTCTGTCCTCCTATCCTCCTGCCCTCCTGTCCTCCTGTCCTCCTGTCCTCCTGTCCTCCGGACCTCTGGACCTTCGGACCTCCTATCCTTCCATCCTGTTTCCTGTAGAAGTATCACCTTGCAGTGGGAACTCTCCTGCGCTCCTCCAGACATTTCCCGTGCTCCTCCGGAAGTCCTCTAGTGCTCTCCAGCAGAGTAGCCAGCCTCTGGAAGTCCTCCAGACTTCATCAGACCATCATCGGACCTCATATGAAATGAAGGACACATACTCGGGTAAGGGGCACAGCATACAAGCTGAGGCCAAGCCCCTCTGAGTCAGTCTCTCTCCTTTGAGCAACATGGTTCTTAACACTGGGTTAGCCTCATATATCCTCTGGGATAGTGCATCACATTCAAATATTTATTGGGGCAACCCAACACTATATATCTTGTGATATGGAATATCCCAAATCTCCTATACACATCACCTGGGATGCCACAACAATTTAGTGGGGCAGCCTAGCACTATATTGTGTTGTGAGATAGCCCAGCTCCCCTATATACATTACCTAATTAATTTAGTAGGGCAGCCCAGCACTGTATATATTGCAATGTGGGATAGCCCTATATACTCCCTGGGATAGCACATCACATTCAAATAGTTGTTGGGCCAGCCCAGCACTCTATATATTATGACACAGGATAGCCCAACCACTACAGTGGCTCAAAAAAGTGTCTCAATGTTTGTGACTTTTTGTATAATTGCTGTATTATGAGCTAGGGTGTGAGAATATGACTAAGCCATAGGGAGGTGTGGGAAAGCTTTGCTTCTAAGCTTTATGTTTGATTCCTCTAGCATAAGAAAATTATGTCATCAAGTGAAGATATGTTTAATTTAATTTGGTGACTCATTGAGACACTTTTTGACTTTCAGTTTGACCAATACAATCTCTATAATTCTGGTACTTGGTGTTTCCTCCTGTTGCTCTAATTACTTCTGCCACTCTTCTATGCATACTATCTATCAATTTGAGGCATTCCTCATCAACAATCTTGCCCCACTCTGCTGCAACTCTCTCCACAGTTGAAATAGCCCCTATTGTTATTATCATCAGCTTTTCTAATCTGTATACCAGGCAGATTGCTACTAAAACTGGTCTGAGCAGAGTTGCTATCATTAGGATCATAAAAAAGTCATTCCAGATAAGAAAAATATCAAATCAAATTGTCCTTTCAAGCTTATATCATATAACAAAAAATCTCTTGTTCATAATATTCCAACTAGGCAGGCTGCCAATGCTACTCAAGCCACCAAATTCATTAATTACATCATCTACACTGCTCTCTCCACTCAAATAGTCAGGGGTACTCTTAAGGCAGAAAACCTTTCCTGTCTTTAGCCTATATAGGAAGGAGATTAGCCTTTGCTTTAAAGCCTCAATATTGGACTGTTGAGGACTGGAATAGGGCTACCTGGTCAGATGAGACAAAAATCAATAGGATGGGGCCAGATGGCTAGGAATATATATAATGAAATGCAGAAAAATTACTAGAAGAAAGAAAGGTCAAGAAAACACTAAAGTATGGAGTAGGAAACTTGATGGTATAGTGTTGTATGAAGTGGAATGGAGTAGGAATTCTCTGTGAGGTGGGGGGGAGGATGAATGCAAAGCAGCACATTTCAGTTTTGGAAAAGGATCTGCTCAGAAGCATGCAAGAATCAAGAATTAATGAAGAAAACATTACCTTCTAACAAGATAATGACCCTAAGCATACTTCAAGTTGACCATCAAATGGTTTGAAAACTATGGTATCAGTGTTCTATCATGGCAAGTCTAGTCCTCAGACCTCAACCCTATTAAATAGCCCTGGTAATTACTCAAGATATCACTTGCAGTCTATCAAGATCCTCAATTGGGGTTATTTCAGCTGTGGAGAGAGTTGCAGCAGAGTGGGGCAAGATTGTTGATGAGGAATGCCTCAAATTGATAGATAGTATGCATAGAAGAGTGGCAGAAGTAATTAGAGCAACAGGAGGAAACACCAAGTACCAGAATTATAGAGATTGTATTGGTCAAACTGAAAGTCAAAAAAGTGTCTCAATGAGTCACCAAATTAAATTAAACATATCTTCACTTGATGACATAATTTTCTTATGCTAGAGGGATCAAACATAAAGCTTTCCCACACCTCCCTATGGCTTAGTCATATTCTCACACCCTAGCTCATAATACAGCAATTACACAAAAAGTCACAAACATCGAGACACTTTTTTGAGCCACTGTACCTACCATTGACCACAGAAACCTGAAACCTGAAAGCCTGAATACACCATGTCTGCCATTTACTGAGTACCAAAACCCAACACCTGAAACCTGAAACTTGAACATCAAAACAGACTTTGAAACTCAAAACTCAAAACTTGTACATTTTTATGAGTTTTGAGTCTCAAATCACCAAGTACCAAAACCTGACATCTGAAACTAGAACATCAATCATCAAAACTTGAAACTCATACATTTTTAGAGTTTTGAGTTTCAAGTCTCAAATCACTGAGTACCAAAACCTGAGTACCAACACCTATCATATCCACATATCCAGATCTCAGATCCAATCCTTATCTCATCTCAGATCCTATCCACATCTTATCTCCCTCCAACATCTTGTCATCCAATCTGTCCACTCATCCGGTCTGGTCCACAATTCATCCGAATCCACAACCAGCACTCGTCTCTTTTCAGTAATCCCCTAACTCCAGTATTTTGGTTATCTGTATGTCTGTCCTGCCCCCTGATCTGTTACCTATGCTTCATTTCCATTTCATTATTTGTGATCTGTTTCTACTTACCAATAGACCATCCATATGCTTTGTACATAGCCTTGGACTCTGCTGATTGATCATTCCATTAGATACCTATAGTATATAACCTCCTGTAACTCTCTGTAGTACCTCAGTTCGAATATCATCTTAGTTCTACTCATTCCTGTCCTCTGGACTTGAGTATCTCTACTCTCGTCACCCTCCAAGACTTAGAATTGATTCCTATAGTCTATCTGTATCTGCCTCTGTCTCCGACAGTCCATTACTGTTAGTTTCTAGTCTGGATTAGCCCTACGATACTTATCCCTCATCTGGAAGTCATCTGGATCCGCTACACTACTCATCCGACCTTCTGGACACATTAGTCTTGCCTTCCTGAAATAAGGGGCAATACTTGGGTAAGGGGCACAGTGCATGAGCTGAGGCCAAAGCCCTTCGGATTCAGTTATCCCTTGAGTATGACCTTAACAACACCCAACACTCAAACATTGAAACTCAAAACTCTTCACCAAGTTATTAAGGTCATGTGCTCAAGGGGGTCAGATCACAAGGGCTTGGCCTCAGCTCTTATGCTGTGCCCCTTTCCTGAGTATGTGCTCTTAATTTCCAGGGGTTAGAACAGTCATCCAAAGTTTCTGGGATTTGACTAGGGCAGACAACAGACATCCAGATCTGAAACATGAGATAAATCCAATGGATGTCCAGATGTTACTTGGACAGGTGGATAAGACTAATCTGGACAAAGTCTGGACTAGAAACTAACAGAGGATAGACTACCCTAAGGTAGAGCTGGGAATGTAGTCTAGGATACAATCCTAAGACTTGGAATATGACAAGAGACTTGGCTTGAGGCTGGAGGAACAGGAATGAGCAGGAACTAAGATGATATTTGAACTGAAGTATTTCCAAGAGTTACAGGAGGTTTATATACTGTAGGTATCATATAGGAATCAGTCAGCAAATACAAAGGCTATGTACAAAGCATATGCAAAGTCTATTAGTAAGTAGGACAGATCACAAATAATGAACACTGGAAATGAAATGTATGTAACGGATCAATAATCAGAAGGGAAACATAGTTCACTGGAGTCCAGAGACAGGGGAAGTCTAAATGGGGTTGGGCACTGATATAGGATTTGGATTCTGGAAGGAAGATAAAGATAGATCAGATTATTGAAGATCTGGATATCCAGAGAAGCAGATTTAGAGTTGAGAGTCCAGAATGGCATATGACAGATGATGTCTAACCTCTGTGTCTCAGTAGTTCTCCCAATTCTTCAGACCTCAATGAGCAATGGAATTTGAGCCTCTTCAAATGCCAACCCCATTGATATTCATGTTACCACAGATCTGCAAGCAGGTGCTGCATTACAGACATTACCCTCCTCTAGCAGTCTAAGCTCAATCTCCTTTTTGCTCAGTGCTGAGTACAAAAATTAATTCTGACTTTGATGGAGCCAAAGTCAACTTACCCTTCTTGATATTAATCTCATATATATCCATTGCTGCAGGATCATTTATTCTGTTGGACTGAGTGATCCTCTCACTGGCTAACCATTCTGTCTTTGAATCTGCAGGTGCTGCTTCATCAAGTCTGTTGAAAGCCTTTTCACTTTTGGTGATGCCATTCTTTGCCTGCTTGTATTTATGACAAAGGGTCCTTTTCATGTGGATCATCTTGCAGAAATTGGAATTGTTTATCTGATAATCAAGACATTCCTTTCAATGCAGGAATGACATTCCCCAAGCAGCAGGGGAAATCAGGTTGAGATGTGACAATAGGGTCTCCATGATCTCTCCATTGATCCAACCAATGCCTTTAATAAAATTTAATACATATTGGACATAGCAGCTGTCCTGATGTCCATAGACATGCCACAACCTAATTCTGGGAATGATGGTCAGTTCCAGAACCATTTCAAGAAATCAGCTTTAATCCACCCAAACCCAAAAGTGCTTGTTGTATTGACAGTTGATATCATAGAAGGTGACAGCCCTGGTGATGCCTTCCATGTTGTGCTAGGCAGCCTCACAAAGGGCATAGTCCATGTTCATTTGTCTGGAGGTGATGTAGATATGTATGATTCCTGCCTTGGCAGCCATTACCTGAGGTAGTCATTCTGACTTTGCATTTTTTATGCTTAGCTATCATTTGAATGACAATCCAACATTTTACATGAACTTGCCATGGTTTTTGGGAGTTGCAAAGGCTCAAATGAGCCTTGGTCATGCTCATAAGTATTGTTAGGAAAGTCTTCCTAAGGAGGTGGTACCTCAACAGGCTGAAGTGTTAGTGATTCTGGGGGAGAGTGAGGCATGGACCTGTAGGCATGTCATTTTGTGCTTACAAGTGGGACCTTAACCCAAGTTTTCCTACCTTTGCTGCCCCTTGCTTCTACCCTGTGGAATTTTTGCAGTGGGGTGTATCTACCTATCCTCATCTTATTTTCTGATGTTGCAAGCAAAGCATTAGCTCAGGAAGGTCAAATGAATTGTTGTTCCAATATGATGTTATGCAGTCTTGATGCATCATTACAAATTCATTTCCATTAATGGCATTGCATCCAATATGGGTCAATTAATCAACTGTTAGGCTTTGCTTAAAGTTCAACTTGGAACCATTATTACTTCCACCTTGCTTATCCTCAGCTCATTCTGCAATCTCATTCACCATGGCAAGATTGGGTCATTCCACCCAGTTGACTTCTGGAAGACATAGGGCACATCAACCACAGACACAGAAGCTCATAGAAAACAAAATTTCAGAGTTGAAGAACTACCTTCCTAAGTGGACTTCAGCAAAAAGGAAAGAGAAGCAGGCAGTTTTCACTGCTATAGCTAGGGCTACCAGGTTATTTGCTCCTAAGGTTAACCAAGCACAATGGAAGAAGAGGAAGCAGGTGATTCATCCTTGCTGTGTTGAAAAACTAAAATTTTAATATCTTATTCTTCCATCAATGCTCAGATGTACAAGACTTGGTTGTTCAACAACAAGAAAAAAAAGAAAAGGAAGGACATGATAAAGTATGGGAGGAAATAGACACCTAGGATGGTGATCTACCAGCAGAACCAGGAAGAGGTGCTAAAGAGGATCAAGGACAAGTCCAGGGCAAAGCCAGGAGGTCCTGGTATGTTCAAACATTATCAGGTGGTTGTGAAGAGAGTCATGGCTGAATTGTCCAACAACAAGTTGGAGAAGGCAAAGGAAACAGCTGAAGGATGGTCCAATAACTTTCCTCCTCCCAAGATACAAGCACAAGTCACTTGTAAGAAGGGACTTGCATATATGAAGCACTTTTTGAAGGAGATGTGGAGGCAATGCAGGATGAGAGTGTTTGTGATGTTGGCTTGGAAGAATGAACAGGGAGAGGTGCTGTTCAGGATGTAAGTGAATTTTGTCAATCATCGCAGATCTTCAATCTCAATATATTTCATGCAGGCACAATGATAATGAGGCATTAGGAGATGGGGACAGCTTCATGAAGACAAAGGACTAGAAGGACATCGAGTCAGTTTGGCAGGAGTACACACAGGAACAGTTCAGTGAATGTTTGAACTCTGGCTACTAGAAGGAATTTGTTGATCATCATGATGATAGGTGCTAGGGTACAGGATGGAGGACAATAGATGAAGGGAGGTCAAAGAAGAATCAGAAAGCCTGCTTTCAAACTGGAAACCAACAGGGATGGGATGCTGTTGCTTCCAGACATCACTGAAACAAAACTTGAGGAGAAGAAGGCTGTAGTGAGGGCATTTCTTACATCACACTATTGTGAGTCTATCAACACAACACCCGAGAATTTGTTGAATGCATGGACACAGGGATCTGTTCCAGGATTAACAGGGCAGTCATGCCATAGAGCACCATCATACAAAGTCAGGATGACTTTGTGGCAAGAAAGTAGGTTCCAGTGGATGTGGACTTGAAGGAGCCTTTGAAGTTGTAAAATTGGGACACTACAGCCTTACTCAATTTCTGGCATGCTCAGCAGAAGAAAGGCAAAGGTCTAACATTCCTGTTCAAAGCATAGAAGAACAAAGATAGAGACATGGTAGTATCAGTTGTATCTGGGAATTTGCCTTCTCATCAGACTTGTAAAGTCAGAAAGAAGATGATCTAAAAGCCTTGGAATTCATCAACCAACACTGAGAGTCATCCTAGGAGTAATCCCAAGAGTGACTTTCATCACATGGAGGATGATGCTGATAATGATGTGGCCGATGGTAGATCCCCACAAAAGAGACCCAGGTCCTTCTACAGCACATGAAGGGACAGTAGTCTCATATGCAATTCCAAAGCCTTGCCTGGTCAAGCCAGCAAAAACTGGTGCACTGCTGACATCATGAATGGGTAATCTCTTGGCTGGGTTGACTGACAGAGTTACTGGCAATGTTGAGGAGGATGTTGCAATGGAAGGAGGGCACATGTCTCTGGCACTGAAGAACATGTGGGGAAAAAAAGTAGCAATTGAGTCATCAGTGAGGACAACCTGGAGTAAGTCAATGCAACAGCCATCAGACAGTACCCCTCAAGTGACTAGAGCAAGGGGAAAGAAGTAATGGACTTATACTACACTGCCTGCCTTTATGTACATGTTAATGTTATTCAATCTCAATGGCTCACTGAGTCCTGAGTGTCAAATACCAAAGTTTAATTCTCGCTTTGGCTCACCAAGTCCTGAGTGTTGAACACTGAATTTCAATTCTTGCTTTACTGAGGATCACTGAGTCCTGAGTATTGATTTGATGATTGATACTTGGGACTTGATGATCCTCAGTAAAGGGAGAATTGAGCTTCAGTGTTTGACACTTGGGACTTGGTGAGCCAAACTGAGAATTAAACTTTAGTGTTCAACACTTGGGACTTAGTAAGCCAAAGCAAGAATTAAACTTCTGTGTTTGACACTCAGGAATTCTTGAGCCTTAGGAACTCAATTGGAAATGGAAGAGGAATGTATTGCAAATTTGGTTGTTTACATGATATGGGTATGTTAATGAAAATTTGGAAGTTTACATGTGATTTGACTACTATCAGAAATTCAGTAATTTACATTTAAATTTGATCTTTAAACCAATTGATCAGGGAATCTACTACCTTGAGCATTTTGATGCTCATCCATTGAGCTCTTTGCAACCTCTGGAGGTCTGCATCAGCTCTTCTGAGTTTGTCAGAAGTTTCTGCCCAAGTCATCCAGAAGTGTCACTCAGCCTCAAGTAGTAGTGGAATGGAAGGATCAGGAAGATCCCTAGTACAGTGTTTGTAATCACCAAGTCAATCTTGAACAGATTGCACTTGCAGAAAAATTAGTACAAAGATAAATGATCTACTGTGTCAGATACTCACACCTGGTGTGTTCATATGACCCAAATAGTTGGAACTCCTGGACCATCAAACATAAATCTTCATTAGCAAGCTCTGGCTGTTGTGAATGAAGTTCAGTAGATGTTTCATCTGCTTGGGAGATACATTAAGTATCTATAATCCTCTGGAATGAATGAACTCACATAACATAGACACTTCTGATGCAGCCGGAGCATCAATCTCAGGATTAGCAGAATCTGGCAACTCATCAACATCAATGATATCATCCTCAGGCCCAAGGTACAAGTCTGGATTGATGGGAATACCTGGATGATCAGCTTAAGCCAGAGGAGATTAATCTGCAAAGGTTTAGTGAGCATGCATGGTAATCCTCAATTCTAATGAATGTATAAACTTACTGGGTATTGCAGCCCAGACATCCAGTGATCCAAATGACACAGAATCTTATTCTATGTTATCATCTGGCCCAAGGTATAGATCATCTAAGTGATATCCAATAAACAGATAAGGCATGATAATAATACAACATACCTAGTGATATCTGGGACACAAAGGACTCATCCACATCCATTGAATTGTAGTTGGTTGCTGGAGGGTCATTAAATCAAACAGCTGGCTGTGGGCTCATGTTGTGTGGGGAACTTATTGACTTGTTGACTGATAATTGAAAAAACTTCAAAGTTCAACACAAAACTGGCAATTGCCAAAAGTTAAACCATGACCAAACAAAGACAAACAATCAACAATTTTATAGATTATCCATCAAATGTCTTGTTTCTTTTGAAACTTTATCCTTGTGATAACAGATTTCAATCCAATTTCAAGATCTTTAAATCTCTCAGCTCAATCATCATATCCACTCCAGTTGACACCTCTTTGACCAGTCTCAAGGCATCCACTGCCCAGATTATGGCCATCATTAGTGGCACTAGCAGATTCCCCCAGGTCCCAGCCACTTTGCTCTGACATCACAGGTTAGTTTACTTGTGGTATATAGCATTTTTTTTTTTTTTTTTTCTCTCTAACATCCAGGCAGGCTCATGTAGTCAAGGACTATGGGTCTGGACCCCTGCTGGCATCATGCTTTCATGCTTCAAGGAGTTATTACACATCTGGGGCATGACTTCCCAGGTCTGGCCTAACTGGCACAGCATTGGGTATGACAATCCCTATCTGTTGAAGCATATCTGGCATCCCAAGCTCCTTGCCTGGGAGGTCTTAGATGACCATACCTTTGATCTCCCAGTTGCTGCTTCTCCCTCCACAGGTCCAATTCAAGTCAACCTTCCCTCCCCACCCATCCTCACTGGCAATGTCGCTGGTCCTTCCACTAACACTACTACCAAGTACTGGGACAAGGGGAAAGGTAAGGCTGTTAATGCTGACCTAGAGCCTGAGGCAGAAGGAAGTCAGAAGAGGAAGTCTCCCATGATTTCAGCACTCTCCTCCCAACTGCCAAAGTCTGTGATGAAGACTTGCAAGCATGCAAAGTCATCTCATGTTGTGAAGTCCAAGTCCCTTGTGGAGTTGGAAGATGATGAAGACACAACTATTCAGGTATGTCATCTGGTTTGTCTTTTACTTGTCTCACATTTTCTTGTAGCCATTTTTGGCTGGAGTGCCAGATGTTGTTCTTCCCCAGCTCTCCAATTCACCTCAATCATCCCATGTTCTAACCAAAAAACCCTTTGGCCCTGCTACAGTAAGTCACATTTATGCATCCAGGACTCAGCTGTATACTTACAATGTAGCAGGTGATTGCCAGCAGTCACCCAGCAGTCATTGAGCCCTCCCAGCCAACTCCTGGAACCCCAGTATAGGCACTCCCAGTCATCGATGCAGGTGGTATTCTCATTCCTGGACTGGTGAGTATTTTGATTTATCTGAAGTGTATCCATACACTAACATAACCCACAGAACAACCCATGCTAGGTTTGCACCAAGCTAAACTGGCCCTGCACAACTCAGTTGGACAAGAGGACCAGGAATCTGTATATGTTATCCATCTGCTGCACAACAAAGAAGATCAAGTGCATCCCCACAACTCTGGGTACCCTGCCAAAATGTGTTCATGCTTCCTCTACCACCTGGAACACAAGGTCCAGGACACCCTCCAAGGCTCCTTCCAAAGCTCCTCCCATCTCCTAATCCAAGGCCCAAACTTGCAGTCAGTCTTGTGGCAAGTCTGGAACTCTGGGTATCACTACTGTGACAACTCCCAAGACCCAGATATGTGGTCACAGCAAGACCATCACTGCTGTCAAGGCACCAGCACCTGCACCAGCTCATAAGTCACCTGAGTTTTTTTTCATCACTGTCTGACCTTAATTTTCCCTTGTAGCACTTCTGTCTTTGAGTTTGGCAGTCCCTGCTGCAGCACTTGACCTACCTATGCTAGATCTCCATGCCATGGCAATTGCAATCCAGGATGGTACAGCTCACATTGCTATTCTCAAGGCTCATGTGGCAGAGCAGGATAGTAAGATTGATACCCTGCAATGCCTCCATGAAGGCCTTAGGTGCAAAATTGTCAACTAACACCCCTCATTCCCAATTCCCAAACCTCCTACCAATGCAACATCCTTGTTTTTTGATCAATCCATCCCCATGTCCATGTCACCATCTGAATCTGCACTCCCTCCTCTCATTGATCTCTCAATGGCAGGGATGATGCCCATACCCCTGAAATTCAAGGATGCCTCTGTCATTGAGGGCCTCCTGTTTGAGTACAACCAGGTTGTTCATCCAGAGGTTCCAGATGCATCTGGTGAAATTGTGAACCTGGGTGATCCAAGCAACCTTATCCCAGAATACAATTCTTCCAATGACATGGATGTTGAGGTAGATGTTGAGGTGAAGGTTGAAGTGTCTTCTGAGGAGGTTGACATGGCTACATAATTGCATAGTGATAGATCTATGCGCATTAGTGACTAAGTGTTACTTGTAGGAATGGTGAGTTTGATTAGGTAGGATAACGCCTGATTACAATCAAACTCAATACTACAGGAGAGTTTGTTCATTTGAATCGAACCAGAGTTCAGGGACTTGTTGGGTATTTGGGCAAAAGGCCCATAGGGCTTTTCTGGCCTGAAATAAGGGTCTGAACCTGTGTGTCAAGGTGAGCTATGTTCCCATATGTTAGGAGTGCAGTTACACATACAGCAAAGCTTGATGCCTGGGTTTTAGGAGGTGTACTCACTCTTACTGTTTAGCACACTGCCAGCATCATGTGGCATGTGAATAGTTTGAGGTAGGGCTTTGATTGGATGTATGGCACTAGGATGAGTGCATGGTCTCTCAGGTACAACATGAACACATCTCCTGACCATCTTCCCATAGACTTAATGACATCGAAAGGGACTTCTCTGAGCAAGTACTCTAAGGTGCCACCAATCTACAAGCCATGACCTTTGAGGTCTGGTAAGCCTGCTGCTTGTGCTGTGCTAGTGATTCTTTTGGTGAATTCCTTCAATAGGGGATGGATGCCTTTCACATGTTTCCACATGAAAAGGTGTGCTTCATTGTCTGCTGAGTTGATGTGGAAATGGTTCTACAGGGCCATCTTTGGATCTGATGGCCCATCTTGTGCTGCCCAGTAGGCATCTTCTCCTTTGATTGGAGAGACCTTGGTACTCAGTAAGTGAAACTTCATGACTGGAAGGCTGTTGCAGTCTTCTGATTCCAATACTCTTCCTCTCATAATGTGCTTTCTTGGGCTGAAATCTTTGATAGCACTGATGGTGAACTCTCCCAGTCTGGCAATGAAGTAGAATGTCATGGTGAGGCATGTAAAAACTGCAGCATTGAGCAGTGAGTTAAGGTCCAAATGTGAATGTATCTCTGCAATAAAAACAGGTATGAAAGGAACTCTCTTTGGTTTCTTTGAGGCTTGGGGGGTGAGGTTTGTTGCTCCATTAAGTATGGCTTTGAGTTCAGCGTGGGAAATCTGCCAGTCCCTGCTGTGTAGCAGGTGCCAAGCTTTCAGCCCTACTGCATAGTTCAATAGCACTAATCCTGAGTATGATCCAGCACAGCTCAAGAAGAACTCAAGAAGCAGTGTCTGGTCTATCAGGCACTGCTTCTCTTCTATTATATTCTGCAAGTCACAGTACACATGGAATACAAGGAGTCCTGCTCCATATAGCTCTTTGGTTGATTGTGCCCATGATGACCCCATTACTTCTAGTATCCAATTGAGTTGTGGGTCTGAAATTTGGCAAGTGGGTGATTCTGCTGACAGCTCTGTCAGTCTGGTGCTATTCCCTGCTGGGACCCATAGTCTTAATCAGTCTCATGCTAGACAGTATGGGCAAAGGGTGCATGGGCAAGGGGTAAGGTTCTGTTGATAGGCATGGGGTGTAGGCACTGCAGTGCTTGGGGCTGGCAGCATTGATCCAAAACAGGAGCAATGTTCAGTGTCATTTGTTCCTAAGTGTGCTATTGATGAAGTAGTCTTCTTCAATTCTTGAGGCAAGTGCTCTTTCTGCAGCTTGCTGTCTAATGAGGGCTCTATTGATGAACTTAGTTACTGGAGTGGAGTAGTTCTCATTGTGCAGATGGCAGATTTCTGCAGGGGAGAGAGGTTCAGTGGCATCAATAACAAATGTGCTAAGTTCCTCTGGAATGGGGATTCTGGGAAGAAGTAAGCTGATTGGTCCATAGATACCTCTGGATAGTTTATCAGCTGGGTTAGATGCACTGGCCACATAGGCTGTAGTGATTTTGAGATGGTTGGGCAAGTCATATAAGAACTGGTTGATTCTTCAAAACACACTGTTGACAGCTGTGTTGCAGTGATGCCATTTCCACCATCCTTCCACAATTCCTATGTTGTCTCCATGGACAAGGATGCTGCTGCTAGCGCCAGGGAGAATGGCAAGAGTATATATAAGGAATTTGAATCTGACTGCTTTGGCCCATTCAATGCCTCATTTCCCATTCTGCATCTTCCAACCTGGTATGAGTCTCCAAGCCCTCCAGAACTCTCCAATGATGATTCCAATCCCAATGCCTGAACTAGCATCTAAAAATGTATGAGGGTCTCTGAGCTGTTATGAACTTGGATAGAGCGTTGTTCCAATAAAGGAATCAAGGATCAAGGTCAATCAAGGACTAAGCCTTATCAAGTTAATGCCTCCCTCAGGAGCGATCATCTAGACTCCTGCAGGATCTAGAGTTCAAATGGGACAGTGGCTAGCCTCCTTCCCAAGGAGCTAGAGTTCAAGTATGAAAGAAAACCAAGTAGATTCAAGTTAGAGAAAATACAAGCAGTAACTAAGGTTTATATACATAAGAGAATCATGCACAGACCAAGCTGGGCAAAGGGTAATGACTACTAAGAAAGGAAGGTTCATGGGAAAACAAAGTGTGAGTCAGAGATAAAGGAGACCATGAGGAAACAGCACAGTAAAAAGGAAGCATTAGAAGTACAGCCATAAGGCATCTGCAGTGATGATGGGAAAAAGAGTGGGGTACTGTAACATGAGTGGGGATGATGGGTATATGTTTCTTGTCACTCCACCGGATTGTAATAGTGCTGACCACCATATCAAATCCTTGGCTATACCTTTGTTAGGTCTGTGTGGGAGAAATGGCTTGCTCCCACACAATGCCAGCATGCTTTCAAGTCCCATTAAATATGCCCATCCTTGAGGTACTGTGGCGCAGGTGTGCAATAGCTTGCCATATAGCTTTTGTACATCAAGTAGGATGTGTGCTTTTCTCTTCCTCCATTCACAAATTATTAGGAGGTACTTGTCAGTCTTATCTGAACTTAGTGAGACTGTTCTAAGCTTAATGTCCCAAAGAAAACCTGTATGGATCATCAATGATTGAAACAGCTAATCTTTTATAAGCTTCCATAGGATGCCCATATCCTCTGACACCTTATTGATGTCTTGGAGGCTGCAGTTGAAACATTTGTCATGTTCTGATCTGGGAGAGTGTTCTGATAAGTCTTTCAGTGGATTAGCACAGTTCTTGCTGTGTTCCTCAAGCTGTCCAGTGCTTGGACATATCTCTTCATACCATAAGTGACTTCCTGACTGGTGTATTCCTTCTCTGGCAAAGGCTTCTGACCATGTGGCACACATTTGGTTATACTCCTTGAGGTACTCTCTAAGGATTTTGAAAAAGATATGGTTGTCTACCCACTTGTTGAGGGGGCCAATCACATGGTATCTGAAGATCTCTGCCCCAGCATCTGCAATGTGACTGTAAAAACCTGCTGAAGGGGTAGCCCTGAATGCTGTACATGTGTCCATGCAGAATGAGTTTTCTGCAATTTGTACTACCTTACCTTGCCATTGCAATGGGTGCAGGGGTACTGTCCTGTAGGCATCTGCAATGTCTCTTGTGACTGCCTCTGACCCTCGGGGGACTGTGGCAACTATTTGATATATTACTGAGAATTTTCCCCAAGTTATCGGGAAGTTGTTGGCATTGATGTACAAGTTGATGGATGGGCTTGGGAAAGTGGTTGTGATTTAGTGCAGGAAGGAGAAATTCTGGATGATTCTGAATTTTCCAGGTCTCCCTGGCTTCAGGATGATTGAAAGTGGGGAGGATTGGAAAGGACCAATCAGCTGTTCTAGGGAGTTAGCTGTGAATAGTCCCACATGTCTCCCTGTTTCAAGTTCTTTCTGGATGATGAGATTGAACTCATTCTGATACTTGTAAACTGAATCTTTATTTGGGGGGATCTGTACAGTGAAGATAGGTGGGAAATCTATTCTGAAGCCTGAACAGAAACCTTCTGGTATTTTACTAAAACAATTAATAAGTCCTATGAGCTGTAGTTCATAGTCCCAAGCTTCTGCTCTATACAGCGTCTGAGGGTGCAGCTTTCTGTGCTTAAGGACATTTTTGGGCTCCATGAGTGGTAGCCCTGCACCCTGAACACACATGCTTGGCATTGTGCATCCTTTGTCCTGCTGCCAAGCGGTGCATATCTGTCTCCCATCTTTGGTCCACAAGACTTTAATAATATGCTCTGAGAACGCTTCATGGTTCCCATCTCACATGTGAGTGAGTGCACACTCAATTGTCCTGTACAGGTTCCTCCCGAGGCAAACTGCACAGCATGGAAGTGGCCTAGCATTGATAGGTGCCTGAGTAGTGTGTACCTTTTTGTTGCTTCTGGTTGCTGCTTCTGCTGCTGGAAACAGGTGCTTTGGGGCTGTTCCTGGCTGCTGTTGCACATGGGGATATTCCTGGTTGTTGGGAGTGGCAGCTGTGGCAGCCTGTTATTGGTTGAGGTTCATAGTGGCACCCAGTATGAATTAGTGATGTTCCATGAGGGTAAACCATTGTGAGTAACAGGTAATGGGGTGGTCCAGGTGATGATGGCATGGCCCAGGCATCATTTGATATGACATGGTGCATGCAATTGGCATGACTGGACAGACACATGTTTGTCCCAAATGGAAGGATGGGTGCATCATGATTGATGCAGGGGGGGTTGTGCGTGATTGCAGCAAAAGGTTTTTTGCCAGCATGTGATAGCTGACAAAAGGAATGTACCCAGTGAATGATTACACTAAGTGAAATGAACAAAATGAAAATGATAAAATGAAGGGGAGTTGAGCAGAGCTTGAAGCAAAGTAGGAGGACAAAGCACTGACCTTGATGGCTGTGAACACCTAGTCATGCTGCTCATTAAATAAGTCTTTCCTAGCTTCTAGAAGTAGATCTTGATTGATCTCTTCCAGGCTCCAGTCATGCACTGTTCCCACTGTGAGGTGCCATCTGTGCCTTTGCTGTGACTGGTATAGCAGAAGTGCTCTTTGCTTGAGCATGTCTGGGGTGTGACACCAGCAATGTTCTTGGAGTACAGTCCAGAATTGGATGTGCATCTGGACCCTGTCATTGGGCCAGTCATGGACTCTCATTGACATGATCATTCTTGGTGCTGCCTTGTTGAACTCCTCCCATGTGAGTTGTTCATCCTTGACTACCAGGGCTGCTCTGGGATCTTTGACTGCTGCTGCCAGTACCTAGGAGTGGACTCTGTCATTAGATAGCATCATTACTAGCACATCTGGCTCAGTGATTAGTGTCGAGATTTTGGCATCATTCAGTCCTCTATTGGTGAAGTAGTGGAGCTTGCAATACTCTCTGGCTTTCAACCTCCTTGTTGCATACTGTGCAGGGATTATGGTGGGGTCAGAAGGAACCTTGGCTCTGATGAGGGGTATGTATTTAGTCTTGTTCTTCTTGCACTCCTCACAGCATGCTGCCTCCTCTTCATCTTTGAGGGTCTGCTGATGTTGTTCCTCTTCTTTCTCTTCCTGCCTTCGAACATTATCTATATGCTCTCGTCATTCGGCCCAATGCATTTTGTCCACATTGTTCCTCACAGTCCATAGCACTGTTAACAAACAGACTGCTTATTCATCTGTGAGTCCTTCATGTACTAGCTGCTGTCAGGCTTCATGGTGCTCAATTAGAGTGAAATCTGGTCATATAGCAATGTTAGGATCTCCATTAAACATTTGTAGACTTTACTTTGAAGAATGCAAAAGAACTGAGACTAGCGCCTAGTACTTAGGACAAGAAGATTTGTAGGCTGATGTGGGAAGGAACAAGAGTTCTGCACCACCTTGCCTAATTTTGCATGTAGACTCAATTCTACGCCAGCCTCATGCCTCAGCCTGCTTAGAAAGCCATGTATATATAAGTTTTCCAATGATTGTTACCTCTGCCAGTCCATTTATCAAATCACCAAGTTTCAAGTCCTGAGTACTGAAACCCAAAACTTCAAAACTTGAAACTCAAAACTCATACATTTTTACACCTTTTGAGTTTCAAGTTTTGGGTTTCAATGCTTGGGTTTTGGGTGTTGAGTTTTGGGTTTCAGTACTTGGTAAATGTCAGACATGGTGTATTCAGGCTTTCAGGTTTCAGGTTTCCATGGTTGATGATAGGTATATGCATTCACATAGGGGTATGTACTCCATGTCTTCAATTCTCTGGTGCCTACATCAGCAAACTGATTTGTTTCTTATCCAACTATCTAAGCCCAGTTATGTTTATATGTGATAACAACTACCTTGGCCCACCTGTCAATATACATCAGCAAAACCCTAACCCTATGTGCAGCACTGCACAATGCTGCACAGCAATCACAGTGTCACAGTGAGGTCCCCCCATGTACAGTGCTGTACAGTGCTGCACACTACACAATTTCTCAATGAAATACAATTATTAGCACACCATCTTGTTATATACATGTTTGTGACTACATTACACTCATTTTTACATAGAATCAATACTTGTGTGGTGCTGCAGAGCCTTTACAACAAAATCTATTTGACCTATGACATGCTGTGTGGCTGTGGCACTGTACCCAAATCAGGGTTTTGCTGATGTAATATATATCACTACCTCAGCCTATATGTATGTCCATATGTCCATATAGTATACAAATACCTTGGCCCTTACATCTATGGACCATCTTCTGAGGTATTGCTGGATTATGAGTCAACAGGGCACTTAGCTGTGTTGACTTTGATCAATGTTGACAGAATCTGAGTCTGAATGTCATTGATGACTTGGATCAAAACTAGTGCAACAGCATTGCTCATATGTCCATATAGTATACCAATACCTTGGCCCATACATCTAAATGATATGTATCTGGGCCCACCCATCTATATGACATCCCCCTATGTTGGCCCACCCATCTATGTAAAATACCCCAGGTTGGCCCACCTGTATATATAATAAATATTTCACTGCCCCATCAGCCCACCTGTCTATATAATAATATCTGCCATACATCTCTCTTCAGCCCAGCTATCTATAATATATGTCTATCCTACTCTACATATTGCCCAGATGGGCTCACCCATCTCCATCAGTAATAATACTTCCCCCAGCCCATCCACCATCATCAAGGATATTTATAACATCAGCATAGATGGGCCCACCTGTCAACATTGAGGATATACATAACATCAGTCCATAGTCCACTGGCCCATCTTATACAGGATATTATGTAGGTCAGGTGACCCATATAATATGGAGTTTGTCACTGAAGGGGCTCATATTTCAATAATAATTGCAATATATACAGTGGCTCAAAAAAGTGTCCCAATGTTTGTGGATTTTCATGTAATTGCTTGATTGTGAGTCAGGGTGTGGGAATATGACTAAGCTATAGGGAGATGTCAGAAAGCTCTGTTTCTTTGTGTTATCCTTGTCCACTATAGCATGAAAATCTGATGTTATCATGTGAATATATGGACATCTCAATCTAGTGACTCATTGGGACACTTTCTTGACTTCAAATTTAACCAATCCAATCTCTATAATTACAGTACTTGGTCTTTCTTCCTGATGTTCTAATCACTTCTCCCACTCTTATAAACACACTATCTATCAATTCCTGTCATTACTCATTACCAATCTTCTCCTACTGTGCTGCAGCTCCTCCCAATAGCTGAAATAGCCCCTATGGAGGATCATGACACACTCCAAGTAATCTCCTGAGCAATTTCCAGGGCTGTTCAATAGGGTTGAGGTCTGAGGATTGTGCTGGCCATGATATAATAGCAATATTATAGTTTTCAAACCATTTGGTAGCCAACTGGCAGTATGCTTAAGATTATTATCTTATTAGAAGATAGAGTCTTCTTCATCAGTTTCTGATTCCTGCATGCTTCTATGAAGACACTTCTCCAAAACTGAGATGCACTACTCTGCATTTATTCTCCTCTCCACCTCACATAAAATTCCTACTCTATTCCATCTCATACAGTCCCATATCACAAAGTTTTCTCCTCCAAACTTGAGTGTTTCCTTGACTTCTCTTTGTCCTAGTAGTTTCTTCTGCATTTTTCAATACATATTCCCAGTTATCTGACCCCATCCTATTGAATTTTGTCCTGTTTGACCAGTTAGTCCTATTCCAGTCCTCAAAGTCCAATACTGGTGCTTGAGAGCAAAGGCTGGTCTCCTCCCTCTATAGGATGAAGATATGAGAAGCTTATCTTCTTAGAGCTCTCTGACATCTCCCTATAGCTTAATCATATTCCCACACACTGACTCACAATCAAGCAATTACATGAAAATCCACAAACATTGGGACACTTTTTTAAGCCACTATACCAATGTCACACAATGAAATGCAAAAATTCCACTAAGTCTGACAAGTCCATTCAATTATCACTACAACACTACTATTCCATTTCTCTGATTTCAGCTACATAGAACTATAGAGTAACCTGGTTGCCTATATATCACTACAGTGAATATGTTGTATTTCTGCCATGATTACTTAGAATTACTACTACAGTAATTAATACTTGCTATGGTCACTACAGGGCTACATAGCACTATGTAGACTATTGACTGACTATTGTGACTCCAACCATCTACTGTGGCCCACTGTAGCCCACTGTAGCTTGCTGTAGCCTATTGTAGTTCTATATAGTCTGAGTTACTGCTACATAGCTGTCACCAGGACTACCACAAATTTTGTTTTTTGCTGATGTAAGGCCATTAATATACAGTGGCTCAAAAAACTGTCCGCATGTTTTGATATTTTTCACTATCTATGATATTGTGTGAGAATGAACAAATGCCTTAAGGACATGGTTATACCACATTGTAGTATGGCTTCAGGGCTTTCATTTGAGCCCTACACCGTGGGAATCGGTGGAGATATGGTGGAGATACAAGGCTCACAAAATGGTGACTCATGCGGACAGTTTTTTGACTCAAGTATTTTACAATAATAACCAGGTATTCTAGTATTTTGTATGACCTCCCTTGGCTTTAATTACTGCCTCTATCCTTCTAGGCATACTCTCAATTAATTTCTGGCAATCCTCAGCTGTGATCTTCCCCCATTCCACTGCTACTCTCTCCCAAAGCTCCCATAGTCCTTTAGGGGGGTTTTCATAGGCTTGAAGCTTTTTCTTGAGTGTTCCCCAGAGATGTTCAATGACATTGACATCAGGAGACTGTGCTGGCCAGTCAAGAACATTGATGTTATGTTCTTCAAACTATTCCTTAGCTCTTCTGGATGTGTGCTTGGGATCATTATCCTGTTGGAAAATGATATCTTCTTCATCAATCCCTGATTCTGCCAAGCTAGGCAGCAAGTGGTTATTTAAAATGTCCACATACTGCTCAGCATTCATCTTCCCCTCAACCTCAGCAAGCATTCCCATACCATTCCATCCCATACAGCCCCATACCATTAAAGAACCTCCTCCAAACTTGACAGTCCCATTAACCTCTCTGTCTGTTAGGCCATCTCCCTTCTTTTCCCATACATATACCTTCCCATCTGACCCAATCCTATTGATTTTGGTCTCATCTGACCATATAACATGCTTCCAGTCCTCTACAGTCCAGTGTTGATGAGCTAAGGCAAAGGCTAGTCTTCTCTGCCTATGTTTGATGGAGAGAAAAGGCTTTTTCTTCTTTGTTACTGCCTTGAGATGAGCTGCCTTGAGAACATTCCTCACAGTTTGTGAAGAGACAGGGGTAGTGATGGTGGAATTGATATAATGGGTGGCTTGGACAGCATTATCAGCCTTTCCTGTAGTGATATGTTGGATAATAGCCCTTTTGCCAGTAGAGGTAAGCTTGGATGGATGTCCTCCACAAGAGTTTTCCTTGTCTGGGTGGCTTTCTTTGATAAACTTGGCCACAGTGGACTTGCATACTCCAGTTCTAGAGGAAATTTGGTGAGCAGAGAGGCCAGCATAAGACAGAGAGAGGATATTATCTCTTTGAGCAGAGGAGATGGCTTTCATGGTGATTATGACTATGATACATGAGATATTCTGGTTTATATAGTTAGATATAGTCATAAAATAACATAATAACACCACTTTATAATTTATATAATAGTGGCATGATTTTTGTAGTGTCATAAATAATGATTTATATAGTTTTAATATACACTCAAAAAACTGTCCACATGAGTCATCATTTTATAAGCCTTATGTCTCCACCATATCTCCACTGATTCCCACGGTGTAGGGCTCAAATGAAAGCCCTGAAGCCATACTACAATGTGGTATAACCATGTCCTTGAGGCATTTGTTCGTTCTCACATAATATCATAGATAGTGAAAAATGTCAAAACATGTGGACAGTTTTTTGAGCTACTGTATGAAACACTACTTGTGCTGACTAGTATTCTGTACCCTCAGTACCATGAGCCAAGGCAAGGATATCTTTGGAGATGCCAACATTGAGGTTGTTGCTAGCAAGTTTGAAAAGCAGCATAGTTGTAATTATTATTGTGAGTGGCCAGGTTTCAGCCTATATCCTTTCACAAAGCAGCCAGACAGTAGCATAGATGACACTGAGCCTATGTTAAGAACCATGTTGCTCAAGAGAGAGAGAGACTGACTTAGAGGGGCTTGGCCTCAGCTCATATGCTGTGCCCCTTACCCGAGTATGTGCCCTTTATTTCATATGAGGTCTGATGATGGTCTAATGAAGTCTGGAGGACTTCCAGAGGCTGACTACTCTGGTGGAGTGCTAGAGGACTTCTGAAGGAGCATGGGAAACATCTGGAGGAGCACAGGAGAGTTCCGGAGGAATGCAGGAAGTGCTCAGGAGAGTTCCCACTGCAAGGTAATACTTCTACAGGAAACAGGATGGAAGGATAGGATGTCTGAAGGTCTGGAGGATAGGAGGACAGGAGGATGTCCAGAGGTACAAAGGACAGGACGTCCAAAAGTACAGAGGGCAGGACATTCAAAGGTATGGAGGGCAGGATGTCCAAAGGACAGGATACCCAGAGGTCTGGAAGGAATAGGGGCTACATCAGACAGAGTCTGATATAGAAACAAACAGAGGTAGACTACCCTAAGGTAGAGTCAGAGAGAACAGGGATTGGACCTAAGTCTGGAAAGAGGGTAAGTGCCAGAAAGGCAAAGCTCTGGCCTAGGGAATCAATCCCTAGGCCTGATGGATAGGACAGACTTAGGTGGACCAAAGTCCAAGAGAGGATTGGGCAAGTAGAGCAATGTCTAAGATGATATTCAAACTGAGGAACTACAGGAGTATCTACAGGGATTATATACTGGACAATATCTGAGGGGATCAGTAAGCAAAGGAGCAGGGCTATGTACGAGCATGTGGAAACACATTAGTAAGTAAGACAGAACATAACTAAATGAACTCAGAGATGAAGACTCATACAAGGATCAATCAGCAAGACAGAATGAGAGGTAACTGAAAGCCAGAAAGGCAGAGATGTCTAAATGGGGATAGGCACAGGATATCAGACAGAGGGCAGGAATATATCCAGAGATAATTATGGCTGATATCCAGAGGTCTGGAGATCTGAGGATCTGGAAGGTGAGGTGGATACAGGACTGGGATATGACAAGGTGGATATAGTCCTGAATCTGAGATGAGGTGAAGTTCAGATGTCTTGCTGGATGGAGTGCACATATGGTGGACAGGATAGGGTGGTATGGATCAGGCTAGTAGTGAGGATCCAGAGGTCCAGAGCTCAGGGGTAAATCCAGGATGGAGTCAATCCTACTGAGGTGTGGAGCACACAGTGGAAGGGGATCTGGCAATGAGTCGGATATGGGGTCCAGACATAGGCTCGGAAGGCATGGGAATATTATGGAATGTGAGTCCAGATTGTGGGATATGACAGCCTACTGCTAGTGGTAGCAGCACAGATGATGCTGACATTTCTTGAGTGATACTGTAGAGATATGACACTAACTTCAACCACATCCATCCATGACTAGACCAAAATAGCTTCAGTCAGGTGTGATGAAGTGTACATACTATTGCATTGCCATCATCAATGACAGGTGTCCAAGTCTGTCAGTACTTCACTATTGCTACTCATGGCTTCACCTGTAAGCTGTCAAATAATGCTGGGAATGGTCTTAAATGCTGGAACTGTAAGTCTGAAACTGATGCATTTGTCACCTTGGATTGGCTTGAATGTGGTCGCATTTTTGAGCAGAACCACCTTCTATCATCTGTCAGATGTGAAATCAAACAGTTGTTAACTGTTCCAACATCAATTCAGTCAACCATCCCATTGCAGACCTTATCTGTCACACAGCTGCTTGATACCAATTTCATCACTACACTTGACCACAACCTCAACTCAGTGGTCTTGATGCCAGTGATGTGCCTCTGGACATATTAACTGACTATCTAGCTTCAGAAGGGTTACAGACCTATCCCAGTTGTGTGTTAGATGTCACCAATGGCAGTCCCACCCCTGCAACACAATCCAAAGTCTATGATGTTGGAGAGGGTGACATTGATGGTGAAGTTGACAGTATTTCAAAGGTAGATTGTGGGCATGGAAAGCATAGATGGATTGCAAATAGGATGTACACCAACTTTTAGTCTCATTGAGGCACTCTATATGTTTTTTTATTGAATTTACTGCATGCCACAATCTAGCTTCATCAGCAAAACCCTAACCCTATGTGCAGCACTGCACAGCACTGCACTGCAATCACAGTGTCACAGCAAGGTCCCCCCATGTACAGTGCTGTACAGTGCTGCACACTACACAATTTCTCAATAAAACATAATTATTAGTACACCATCTTGTTATATACATGTTTATGACTACAATACACTCATTTTTACATAGAATCAATACTTGTGTGGTGCTACAGAGCCTTTACAACAAAATCTATGTGACCTGTGACACACTGTGTGGCTGTGGCGCTGTACCCAAATCAGGGTTTTGCTGATGTTCAGTCATGAAAAATCAGTGTGACAGTCACATTGAATAGCTTCAATTCATGGCAGCTTGTGATGCATGACAAAGTTAGTGTTGTATCTCTACAGTAGTTAGTTTGCTGTATTGTATGTTGGGCTGGGGGTTGTACTTGTATATTATTGTGATGTTCTCAATATTTGACTATGATTCTCTGCAACAATCAACCTAGTAGTGAAAACTGGAAAACACCAAATCAGGTCCAGTGCAAACTGGCAACCCAAAGGTGCACAAAGTCCTCTTACCTATTATAACTACATAATGCTGACTAAAGGGGCGCGGAGTCCATGCCAAGTTACTCAAATGTTTGCACTGCGCAGATCCCACTAAGTACAAGTTGTCAATTTAAATTATCCCTGACTCGAGGAAGTGGAGGATTTGTTTAATTTTGTTGGTTACTAAAAGGCCATCAGGAAATTCACACATTCCTTATTTTGCCCTTAAACAGACTTATTTGCACTTAACTGCCTTGTTGAAAATGGATCTACTTGTCCGAAATTTCAACTTGAATGTATTCAGAAAAAAAATGTTGAGGTGTATTAATATATATGTTTTATTGTGTTTAACACTCAAAAAACACAAGATATGCTAGGTGAATGATGTGAGAGAGAGCAAACGAGTTTTGAGATAAGTGTGTTAAGGACATTAAGGAATGTGTGAATTTACTGATGGAGCTCGTCTGTGTTTTCTTTTTTTCGACGCATGACAAGCTTGTATATGTTTGAAATATGGGTCGACGTCCATAATCAAGAAAGAACGACTGTCTTCCTTCTATTTAGTTTGGCTAGAGGAGACTAAGCCTTTGCGCACTAAGTCTCATCTGAAATCTCCGTTTGCAAGTCACGGTATAGCTATAGGTCAAATTCAGAGAAGAGAACATCCGCAACCTTCAACCAGATTTTTAACTTCGAAAGCATAGGACCTTTACTTGGCATCAACCCTGGCTCGAATTTGAAGACCTGACATCTCAGTGAACGCCTGGATTCTCGTCTGTGGTGTACTGTGTTTGTAACAATGTATGCAGTGTGTCTGTAGTTTCAGGCGTTCAATACTACGATAGCCTAATCATCACTGGTACTACCGCTGCGTCATCCTCAGCTCAACCCACCAGTAAATGGAATAGTAAATATGTTATCGTAGCAGCAAACGCAGTACCCCAAGATGTGACCACCGTAGGCCATGTCAATACTGGCGACATAGCTCGGCATTCTGCATTCAATTTACTAGACTCTGAGTGACAACTATCATAGCGAACAGGAACTATCAACCCATCAACTTAACGATATGATGATAAGAGTGATAGAAAGAGTGGTTCTCGACCGACAAAATACTGTGCCGCAGCTGCTGGATACAACTGTCCCCCCGCGCTGCAGAGTGTATAGTTGTATTTTTCTCTCATCTAAGAGGAAACAACGCAAGGAACTGGTTCAAAGTAATATTAACAACAACAAAAAATGAACCGACAGTAACATGTCCGTCCATACCGCCAGCTAATGGGACAATCCGTCTTCTAGACTTGCAGCACGCCCACGCGAGCTGCCCTGATAATCGGCTACCACGGGTATTTGCCCAGAGCCATTGTCTATGACATTACCGGTGGCATAGGCAGCCCTAATGGCACCCCGAATTAATTTCTGGCCGTTAGGTGATATATAAAAGCACATACTTTTTAGGAGCCTCGAATACATATTTTGCGAGCACAACAAGGAGGAGAAATATTCCACAAGATGCTCCAGTCAGGACTTTCACAAACAGTTTGTCCGATGTGAGGCCTGCAATACATATGGCTGAACAGGCTTTGAGAATGGCAATTTAAAATCGGAACTTCCACACACAAACCTGACATTAAAGCCAATGTCGAGACTACCAGAGCTAGCGTAGGAAATGCCATCAGTAAGAGGCAGCATATGAGGCGCCAGCGAGATTCCTTGCACGACTGATAATTGTTATTACTCAAGCCTGAAGACGTATGAAGGCAGGCAAATGACGCACTTCCAGTATGCGTTCGTGTGCATAGCAACTGTCGTAGATGATGAGGACAGAAGTGCCAGTCATCAAACTCATCAACGCAGCTACAAAAGAGATGACTTGGAGGATATAGGATCCTGGACACACGTTACCACGACCCAGTCTCCAGAGAAGGAAGTTTACCATTTACCTTGCTGAATAACCTGTTAGTTTCTACATACGGGCACTATAAGAAACGAAAAATGCTTACGTTTGCATAGGGTATAAGAGATTGGATCGCTGAGAAAAACAGGTAGGTTAAGTTTTTCGTGGTCTTCATACAAGACAAAGAATGAACTTGCGAGGATTGGTGGATATGAAAACAGCACTTGACGTCAAGACCTATTTAATGAAGTCAGCCACAATCCTCGGGCAGCTTTTTATAGTTTGCTTACCAGACCCGCCTGCAAATAAGTTTCAATAACGGAAGGACTATGTTTACCGCCGATGCTTACTGTGATGTTCATGTTCTCAAACCGATTTATCAACATTTTCTTATGCTTTTCTGATTTCTCTTCCGTCGAATTCCGTTTGAGCTCTTCCGAAATCCGTTCGAGCTCTTTCGCATTCCGTTCGAGCTCTTCCGAATCCTGTTCGAGCCCTTCCGATCTCTTTCTGAGCTCTTCCAAATTCTGTTTGAGCTCTGTCAAATTCTTTTTGAGCTCTTCCGAATCCTGTTTGGACTTTGTCGAATTCTTTCTGAGCTCTTCCCAGTGCTTGACCGACGACTTCGATATAGCGATCATACACAACGCCTTAAAGCAGACACACAAACAAGGATCTCTTGGTAGATCACACCATTCGGAGTCATCGGAGGATGATGAGGTGGGAAGGGGGGTGGTGTGTACCGCCGAACTCGTAGGCATGGGGAAAATGCTGAGAGTGATAGTGCACCATAGTGTTGCATGAGCATATATACAGCACTGGCATATGAGCGGTTCTACCCGGAACCGATAGACGCGGAAGGAAGTAAGCTGTGAGCAGAGCAGGAGAGTATACGAAGTGTGTACAATCTTCATCAGCAGCCTCAGGCGCTAGAATGTCACATATATTGTTCATTGAACAGAAGCTCGCCAATGATGTGATACGACAAGTATGGAAGTATCATTAACTTGTCCATCATAAGATAGATCAGCCGGCAGGGTCGCAATCATGAAGTAGAGGGTTCAGATCGCTGGAGAGATGAAAGCAGCGTTTATCTATAGCGCTTCGTCAATGCCAGCTGCGCAGAGGCCACAGCCAATACACTCCAAACATGCTGGTAACACAAGGTAAGGTTGATGTAATAGAAATGGAATAGTCCTGCTTACCGAGGCCACCACAACATGCACACAAGTAGCATGGGCAACACAGGGGATTCTGAAAGGCGCCTGTATCAAACACATGAGGCAATAAGCGCTTTCAAGATTGTTTGATCGAACCTTGACAGCACCAGAAACTGAGCATTATAGCCGCTAAAAGGACGAGGAAAAGGCCAACAAAAACAATAATTAGGTACACTGAAGTGAGTTGTCAGAAAGAACAATGAATGAAGACATTGTTGCACCACATTTTTTGCTCGTGAAGCTTGAGGTGCTACTCGTCGTTTGGCGCTTGTCCAATGCATGACCGTGATTAAGTCTGAGTGCTCCTAACAGATCGCCAACTTCCGAGCAGTAGGAAATGACCAGAAAGGCGCCCACGGAGAGAAGGGAAAGCGCTATAGGCAGGATGATTCGCCGCAGCCTCGATTTGTGGCATGCACGGTGTGATGCTGAAGGGCATTCACATGGGTAACTCAGATCGTGGGCGTTGTGTTGACATGCAGGACTTCTCTTCTTGTCAGTTACGAGAGGACCATACATGTTCATAGTGCTTGTGTTAGGCTGGCTGGAGATAAGAGACATAGTGGTTGAACGTTGAGCTGGCAGAGATGTATCTGATGCGCTGCTGCGGCAATTTGGCACCCATTCTCTGAATCAACCGTACGGACCCGAATTCGGATAGATTACATAAGTTATTTATTCAACCCTGGCAAGCGTCTAGGTGATCGAAGTTCGGACTGAACATTTTGCTAGCCTTTCTGAATTCAGTGCCCGACTCATCAGGACTGTCTGTACACAGCGTAAACCTAGCTACAGACTGACTCAAATGAAATGTCCTAACGAACTATGGAGCATAATAGCAGATCCCATAACGATTTATCAATCCTTACTCCGAAATAACTGCAAAGGCCCAACACCATAACCCCAACTAGAACCCCAACACCAAACTTCCGCAGCCCAATTCTAGCGGTGATTCGCTTTTCGCCCAATGCGCCAGCAGCATCAATCACAGCAATATCTTCCTTTGAAAGCTCTGCCATGTAAACAATGTAAAGTTGCCGTACGTACCAAGTCACTTCTCGAGATAGCACTTACCAATATCGCCTGCATCTTGATAGCCTTCTAAACGTGTTTTCTTGGAACTGGTTCTAGAAAGGCATTGGGAATTGATGATCGACAACGTTGGTAAACGAAGTGGAACCTACGTGACGATAACCGCGCCCTTAGCCCTTGTCCAAGCGAGAAGTACCTGGTCTGTAGTTGCCCCAAGTCGGGTGGCGATCTCGTTTAGCGGAGCATCCAACGGACCACTAGGTTCCTTTGTTAGGGGTCTGCATCCTCACGTCAGTCGCGTGTACGTGATACAATACAAAATTTCCCACTGGAGGGCACTGTATGCCTCGATGATAATGCCATGTTCAGCAGCATACTTCACTATAGGCGCCTGTTGCTGGTAAACATAGGGATGGAGAAGGATCTTTCTTGAAGGTTAGAACCCTGCAAGCAAATCCCATCATGTTGTTCCTTACCTGGTTCGCAGCAGGTTTGATTTTCGCGGACGCCAACAGAATTTCCAAATCTTGTACACCGAAATTACTTACACCAATACTCCTATGTTGGTCAGCGGTGAGCCAAAACAGCAAATAGGGTTGTTGTAACACACTTTGCCAGCCCATCATCCACCACTTTCTCCATTTCTGCCCACGCTGTTGGGATGTCCGGTACCGCGAGGCGTGGGTTATGAATCAGGTATAGGTCTACGTAAGGCGTGCCGATCTGGTACCATTAGCATCTAGATTGACCGGTCGTGGTGGGCCACCCACGTTGTCGATGCTGTTTCTGATCGCAGTAGGGATGTCGAGCCCATCGAAGCCAGAGTATTTAGTCGTAATGAATACATCTCCGCGCGACAGACCGCTTTCGTGAAGAGCGATACCCACCTCACCCTCATTTCCGTACCCCTGAGCGGTGTCTACAAGACCCTCAAATTTCAGACCTTCATATGATTGCAATGCTCAGAGATGCTTGCCGATGTGGTAGTATTTCGTGTCAAAAGCTTGCGCGATCTGGTCGATGGGACCCTGCCCATTCCCAAGGGTCCAGGTACCATAAGCAATACTCGGCATAGCGTAGCCTGATGACGTTGGGTGAATAGGAACTATTCCACCTCATTTGAACTTACCGGAATTCAGCGTGACGAGGTCCCAAGGCATAGTTGTGATACGTCTCTAATCAGGCTTGGGATGGTTGCCAACTAAGTCGTCTGAGAGACGGCTGAATTGCAGAGGCCCAGCTTTCACCGAATGGGAAGAGTATATGAATAGATACACTTGAGGCTAATCTTAGTCTTTCATCGAGCACGTAGCATATGACGGTCATTTGTTTCTTTCCAGCACCTTTGTATACAAATTCTGGGCTGCTTAGATATAACACCTGCAGAGTGCATAGAACAACGCGAAGCACCGATTCAAAGCGACACAAAGTCATCACAAATGAGACATCGACAGTGACATGTCCATCCATACCACCAGCTAATGGCGCAATCCTCCCCCTAGACTTGCTCCCCTACGCGAGGCTGCGCGAAGGGTCTGGTTTTCTGTGATCACTAATACTTGAATTAGTTTTCGAATCAAGCAGGATGAATGGGCACATGCCTGGGACAAACCCCGCTATCGCGGACGACCTTTGGCTCAGAGCTTTGGGGATTGTGACTGTCTGTGGCATGTGATTCAGATTCGCCATCAACGATCCTGATAGCACAAAATAGCACACAAATTAATTTCTGGATGGCGGGTGACATGTATGACCACGCACTCTCTTAAATGAGGACTGAATACACATATTGCAAGTACGCCGAGCAAAATCAGTGTCAAGTAGGTTCCTGCAGTCATAATTTTTACAAAGAGTTTGTCAGATGTGAAACCGGCTATAAAGAAGGCTAAAAGTGTGTTGAGATCAACGACTCGAAACCGGAACGTGCACACAAATTTACCTGTCATCAAAGTCAATGTCGAGACTGCCAGAGCCAGGGATGGATATGCCATCAGTATAAGGCAACATATGCGACGCCAGCGAGAGTGCATTAACGTCTAACGGTCACTGTTACTCAATTCTGAAGTGCGTATGAAGGTGAATGACGCACTTTCATTAACTGATCATTTGTATAGCAAGTGTCATAGATGATGAGAACAGAAGTACCAGTCATCAGACTGATCAACGCAGCTACAAACGCGCACACTTGAAGGATATATGACCCTAATTACACGTTAACATAACGAAGTTTCAAGAGGAGAAAGTGTACCATGCTGAAGAACTTATTAGTTTCCTAGTGAGGGCGGAAGATAAAACAAAAAGGTGCTTACGCTTGCGTAGGGCATAAGAGGTGCAAATGCTGATAACCGACAGATTAGGATTTCGGTAGTTTCCTACAGGACAAAAATGACTTGCGAGGATCAGTGGATATGAAAACGGCGCTTGTCGTCAAGACCTATGCAATGGATGAAGTCAGCCACATTCCTCGAACAACTTTTCAAAATTTTACCAGACCCGCCTGTAGATAAGTTTCAATAATCGAAGAAGCATATTGCCTAAACTTACAGTGACGTTCATGTTTTCAAACCGATTCATCACCATTTCCTTGTGTGCTATCCATTCTTTCTTTATCGGACGCTCTGTGAGGTAACGCCAGTGTTCAGCCGACGACGTCGATACAGCAATCATGCACAATGCCTTGTAGCAGAGACACCAAAATTTATTTTTTGGTAGATCATCATGCCATGGTGCCGGAGGACGAGGTTCACCGGTTGGGGTACCAGATAATGCAGCGGAGATTCTCTTAGGCATAGTCAGAGTGACCGAGAATAGTAGACCAGTGTTGGATGTATATATACTCCAGCACCATATGAGATGGTCCTGCCAGGATCGCGGGAGGGAGAGCAGAACACCAGCAAGGAGAGCGCAACAATTGTAGGCGATCTTCGTTGACAACCTCGGTCGCCGGAATGACACATACACTGGCACATGCAGTGTTCTATGAAATCAAAGCTTACACGTGGATACAAGATGTATGGAAGTACACGCGGTATAATAACTTGTCCATTTTAAGATAGGTACTCAGCTCACAAAACCACAACCACAGTATCCAGTGCTCAGATCACTTGAGACTAGGACACAGATGAAGGTGGCATTCAACTAGGAGGGGCCCCGAGCTTCGTCGATCCCCACTGCGCAGAGGCCGCAACCAGTGCACTCCAAACATGCTGGCAACAGAAGTTAGGGTTGCATCAGACAGAAGTGGTATAATTCTGCTTACCGAAGCCACCACAACATGCACGCAAGTGCATGGGCAACACACGCGGGGGTTCTCGAAGGTGCCTGTGTAAAAAAAACACACGACAATAAGTGATTTCAAGAGTGTTGCCAGCCCTAGATCAAACCTGTCGTTTCCAACACCAGACTCAATCGAGCACCATGGCATGATGACTCATGAGACATGACCGTGACCAAGTGCAAGTGCTCTCGACAAACCACCGACTTGCAAGTGGTGGAAAATGACTAGGAAGCCGCCTATGGAGAGAAGGGAAAGCACTTAGCACTACAGGAAGCGCCACAGTTGCGCTTTGTTGCATGCAGTGCCTGATGCTGGTGGAAAATGTGATTCAAATTATGGTCATCGTGTTGACATAGAAGGCTTCTCTTCTCGTTGCGAGCGGACCATAAATGTACTTGTGTTGAGCTGGCTGGAGATCGATAAAAGACATTGGTTGTGATCTACTAGTAGGACCCCCGGGGACCGGGGCCATTTCCGAGGAATCATTATTGCTGCCACCCAAGCTTCGACCTCGAATTTAACCCTTCAATTTGAATGCGAAGTATCATACTGACATGCAAGCACTTATATGCAGCGTATCGCACTGGAGTATAGCAGTCTATGCCAATCCTGGCAAGCCTGTCTAGCTATATTTTGATGAAATTCACATTCAGATTGAGTTCACAACTTGAATTAGTTGCCGGCCCTTCAAGCTAAGTTTCAGTACCCAACTCATCAGGCCCATTGTCTCTATGTAAACCTAGCTAAAACTTTATTTAGATGAAACATCCTGTGAGCGAAGGAGCATTATAGATCCAATAACAATCTGTCAATCCTTACTCTGAAATAACAGCAAAGGCTCGATAGGTTACAGCGCAAGGATGGAAAAAGATCTTTCTCGAATCTCGAAGGTTAGACTCCGGGCCCCCGCGAGCAAAGTTTATCATATTGATCTCTTACCTGGCTCACCGCAAACTTATACCACTCCTTTATTGATATATTAGCGGGAAGCCAAAGCAGCAAACAAGGATGTCACCATATATTTTAACAGTCAGTCCGTCGGGATGTCTGGTACCGTGGGGCGTGGGTTATGAGTCAGGTGTAGGTCCGCATGAAGTGTGTTGATCTGGTTTCATTGGCATCTAGGCTGACCTATTGTGATGAGTCACACGTTGTTGTTGACGTTGTTTCTGATCGTAGTAGGGATGTTGGCCCCATCATGCGAGGCCAGAGTAATTCATCTCTTCTGTGAAAAGCAATACCTACTTCACCCTCATTTCCGTACCCTTGAGCGTTGTCTACAAGACCCTTAGGCCTCAGAGGTTCATACAATGATCGCTCGCGATGCTAAATGCCGAGGGCTAGCCTTCAACGTATGGGAGAAGAAGACATACTAGTGAGGGTAATCTTACATGGTGTTTCATCGAGCGCGTAGCCTACATGACGGTCAAATTCTCTCCAGCACCTTTGCAACGTTGCTCCGCTTGTTTCGACCTTTGAAATAGCTGCAGGCAACCAAGATCAGGATCCCAAACAAAACGCCCACCCCGAGTTTACGCAGCCCATGTCTGACCGTGATTCCTTTCTCTCCGATAGCGCCCGCAGTATCAATCGTCTTGACGTCCTCTGCAGATAGTTCTGTCGTGATGCATCAGACCTTCAACTTGGTCTGTCATTTGCAACAAGGTGACTCACCAAAATCTCCAGCGGAGAGGTAACTTAGAAGACGCGCTTTTTTAGAGCTGGTGCTGGTGGGTTTCGACATCAACAATGTCACCCCTCAACCGATTAATAAAGACACACGTCACCACGGCTGCACCTTTTGCCTTGATCCATGCGAGGAGCACTTGATCAGCGGTGGCTCCGAGCCTCGTAGCGATTTCGTTTAAAGGGGCATCCACTGGACCTCCTGGTTCGCCTGTGACAGGCCTTCAAATATGGAATATCATGATCAAACTTTCAAGTGAACTCGGAAATTATCGCACGTCAAAGCACTGTATGCCTCGATTACGATGTCATATTTGGCGGCGTACTCCAGAGTCGGAGACTGTTGCTGATGATTGTAAGGATGTAGGTAAATCTACATAGTAGAGCGGCCGCGCTTTGAATTTCGTTAACTGCCCGTAATCGGTCTGTTTACTCACTTGATTAGCAGCGGGCTTGATCTTGGCGGACGACAGCAGAATCTCTAGCTGCTTCTCATTGAAATTGCTCACGCCAATGCTCCTGCAGTCAACGTCAGCTTCCGAATCCGATGAATTACGAGTACTGATAGCTACCTAGCGAGACCTGCTTCTTGGACTTTCTCCATTTGAGCCCAAACAGTTGGTATGTCTGGCACAGCTAGATCCGGGTTATGAATGAGGTACAGATCGACATAAGAAGTGTTCAACTGCGATTGTTAATCGACTTCTATCCGCGCATGCAATATATGACTACTACGCACGTATTCCAAACTATTTCGAATTGAAGTCGGAATATCGAGTCCATTGAGGCCAGAAAATTTGGTTGTGATGAATACGTCGGAACGCTCTAGCCCAAGTTGACCGATGGCGATGCCAACCTCGGCCTCATTCCTGTAAAGCTGAGCGGTATCTGCTTGCTATTGGCTGGGATGCGATGGCCAGTCCCAAGTATACTCACCAATATGATAGAATCCTGTATCGAAGGCCTGTGTGAGCTGATCTATTGGCCACTGTCCACTTCCCAGCGATCCAGTCCCATACGCGAGGCTCGGAATGCTATAGCCTACTCAAATGTTGAGCAACTTGACATCAGCGTCTCTATGCATCAAAACGCACCGGAGTTCAAGGGGATCAAGTCCCAAGGCATTATTGACGTGCTTGTCGACTAACCTTGCGGGATGTAAATCGTTTGTCTAGAAGGTGCTAGGACAAGCCTTGTCCCCGTTGACGACTCAGACATAACGCAAGACATTACTCACACGAACTATTACCATTTAGCTCCACGCGAGGGATCTGAGAAATGGTTCTATTTAGGTCGTTCCGCAGCCTGGAACTTTTTTTGCTGGATTAGCGGTCACAAGGTGAGCCGGCACTTGTGACATTTGACCACTTGTTAAACGGTAACGATAACTGTACATCATGCAGATACCGAGGAATAACACTGCAGGACAACCCTTCTCAACATGGTCTTTACATTGGCTTTTCCTCGCCCAAAGCTCCCGCAGCATCGATAGCAGCAATATCCTCTGGAGACAAAGCTAGAACATCGTTCAGAACTACTTCAAACAGTTGATCGAGTGAAACCTACTTATATCACCTGCCTCGATGTAACCTTGCAGGCGTGCCTTCTTTGAACTCGAGCTAGACGGGACACTGTCAATGGGAAACTTGCAAGATACCACATATAGACTCACGTGACGACGACGGCCCCCTTGGCTTTGGTCCACGCCATAAGGATCTGCTCGGTCGTCGCGCCGAACTTTGCTGCGATTTCGTTCAATGGTTTGTCCAAAGGACCGCCGGGCAACTGTGTGATGGGACTAGGGACGACAATCAGCACAAACACATGTGTCAGGGAATCCGAAGTGAACTAACATCAGCGCGCTATATGCCTCGATAATAATTCCATTCTTCGCAGCATACTCAAGGATAGGTTTCTGTCGCCGATAAACATATGGATGAAGGAGAATCTACGCCAAATTATCGTTAAAGTCAAATTTAACTTTGAATCATTCGGTGTTACACACTTGGTTGACCGCAGGCTTGACTTTCGCAGATGCCAGCAAAGTCTCCATATGCTGGACGCCGAAGTTACTGATACCAATGCTCCTGTGGTCTCAAGTCAGATTGTCATGTAGCCCCACCTCGCAAATAATTCACTTAGCAAGTCCATCTTCATTGACCTTTTCCATTTGCGCCCAACATGTGGGGATGTCAGGTACTGCCAGGCGCGGGGAATGGACTAGATAGAGGTCAACGTCCGATATCCCAAGCTATGTAGCAGTGAACGTCATGAAAACACTGGCTGCAAGCTAGGACAGAACATACGCTGTTCAAACTGTTCTTGATAGAAGTCTGGATATCAAGACCGTTTGTACCGGAGTACTTGGTTGTCACATAGACATCTGAACGAGAAAGTCCGGTCTCTTTCAAAGCATCACCGGTTTCCTTTTCATTCTTGTAGGCCTGCGCCGTGTCTGCACGACGGGATATGTGCGTTAAAAGCTGTCGCTCGGAGATACCAAGGGATTGAGGACTTACCAATGTGGGTGAATCCATTTCCTAGAGCTTGTTTAACCTGATCGATAGGTCCTTGGCCGTTACCTGTCTTCCAAGTACCGAATCCGATGCTTGGAATGTAGTATCCTGACATATTAGCCCCTTAGTCAGTACCGGTTCGGAGATGACGAAAGAAACACCGACCAGAATTGAGCTTGATCGACTCCCAAGGCATTGCGATGGATGATGATAAAGGGATACCTTGAAGGACTGGAAAAGAGGATGGGTTTATGTGGTGAACAAACAGCTGACTACTCAAGTTGGCACCCCATGGACACATGTCTATCATGCACATGAGGCCCGGTGATATGAATAGACCCAGCTTGCTCTGACTTGAGTTGTTGGATCATGGGGCTTACCTATCTTGAACAAATGATTGTGAACAAGCATGGTTCAGAGGTAAGGATGGGAAACTTCTGAGAATGGTTCTATTTGAGTGGTTATGCAGCATGGAACTGGATTGGTGGCATGATGAACAGGTACTAGAGACATTTGAGCATTTATCAAAGGCTAACGATCACTTCACAACATGCTGATGCCGAGGAAGTTGCATGCGCCAAAGACTGCAGTGCAAGCAATTGCACCTACGACAACCCTTTTCAATATAGTCTTCATATTTACTTTCTTCTCGCCCAAAGCGCCCGCAGCGTCAATGGCAGCAATATCCTCTAGAGACAAAGCTAAAGCAAATTGTTCAGAACCAGCGAAAACAGTTGAACCGGTTGAACCCACTTATATCGCCTGCCGCGAGGTAACCTTGCAGGCGCGTCTTCTTTGAACTTGTGCTAGATAGGCTTCTGTCAATGGGAAACTCCAAAATACCACATATAGACTCACGTGACGACGACGGCCCCCTTGGCTTTAGTCCACGCCAGAAGGACTTGATCGGCCGTCACACCGAACTTTGCGGCGATTTCGTTCAATGGCTTGTCCAAAGGACCGCCAGGTAACTTTGTGATAGGGCTAGGGATGTCGATTAGCACGAACGATGTATCAAGGAGCCTGAAGTTTAACTAACATCAGCGCGCTGTATGCCTCGATGACTATTCCATTCTTCGCGGCATACTCAAGGATGGGTTTCTGTTGCCTATAGACGTATGGATGAAGGAGAATCTATGCCAACTTATGAAGAAAAGTCTTGGACAAGTTGATGTTACACACCTGGTTGACCGCAGGCTTGACTTTCGCAGATCCCAACAAAATCTCCATGTCTTGGACGCCGAAGTTGCTGATACCAATGCTCCTGCGGTTTCATGTCAGATTGTCCAACAGGATTATCTCGCAAATCATTCACTTAGCAAGTCCGTCTTCCTTGACCTTTTCCATTTGTGCCCAACATGTAGGAATGTCAGGTACTGCCAGGCGTGGGGAATGGACCAGATAAAGGTCGACATACGATATCCCAAGCTATTTAGCAGTAACCGTTATGAGGATACTGGCTCCAAAGTTAAGACAGAACATACGCTGTTGACACTGTTCCTGATGGAAGTTGGGATGTCAAGACCGTTTGTACCAGAGTACTTGGTGGTCACAAAGACATCTGAGCGAGTAAGCCCGCTTTCTTTCAAAGCGACGCCGGTTTCTCCTTCATTCCTGTAGGATTGCGCAGTATCTATGCGATAGGATTGACGTCAACATAAGTTGTAGCTGTGAGGTGACCGGACTCACCGATATGGTTGTACCCATTTTCCAGAGCTTGTTCAACCTGGTCGATAGGTCCTTGGCCATTACCTAGCGTCCAAGTACCGAATCCAATACTTGGAATGTAATATCCTGACATATGGACCACCTTGTCAGCGCTGGTTCTGAGGTGACGAAAGAAACACCTACCAGAATTCAGCTTGATCGACTCCCAAGGCATTGCGACGAATGATAGAGGGTCACTTTAGACAGCTGGAAAAGAGTGGGTTTATGTGGTGAATGGACTGCTGGCTATTCAAATCGACGTCACATGGGCACACTTCTATTGTGTACATGAGGCCTAGCCAATGATATGAATAAGCCCAGCCCGCCGACGCAGGAATTGGTGGCTCATGTGGTTCACTCGAGGGAATTCAGAAGGAGGGATGGGAAATTTTTGGACTGCCTCCGGTTACCTCACGAGTTCTCATACTTATCATCGCTTATTATAATGAAGGTGATTCCCAGTCCACCTGTTCTTCAGCATAGTTTGTCAGGAGTGGTAATAGATGTACGTCTATAGTGTTATTTGCATCCCACTGGTGTGAACCTGAAGCACATCCGGCCCTATACGCACACGACAAGGATCTACGTTTCCTCAAAATCAAGAATCTCCCGCGACCAATGCACATCCTCCCTCCACCAACGGCATCCTCCCATCTCGACCTCGCACAGTCTCGGATACCTACTATGCAAGCAACGAACGAGTTCCCATTGTTTGATACCTTCCACACATTGCACGTCCTCGTTTTCTGTTGAACTATGTGATAGCCGAAGTGTCACCAGCTTAGGCGGAAGTGGGGCACGACCCTCCGCCAGCCAAACCAGAAGGCCCTGAAAAGAGTTTCGTGAGGGTATGGCCTTAGTTGCGATTCGACGTACCTGCACAGTGTCCACAGTATCAAGTGGTTCACCAGCATGGTTGAGGCCGAACTCAGAACTTGACTCGGAAAGGGTGATAATTTCTTCCTGTGGACATGGAAAAGCATCAACGAAACTGCAGTGTAAAGGTAAATACAGCACTGACGGGTGTTAGTGGCGGGGGCCCCGAGATAAGACCTAAGTCCAGGTGATGAAGATCTGGAAGATGCTTCGCGATGGCGGCGAGGTTATCTAAAGTGGGCAGAAAATACTCGATTGCTAGTTTCCTGACTGAGACTGCGGAAAGTGAGATGTCGCGCACGGTCGAGACCAGCTCGGAATGGATGGCATAACCTGGTTGATCGTCATTTGTGGTGACCATCATGAGCACGAGGCAAACACAATCGACTGGTCGTCCAGGCACAATGTACGAAAGCAGGTTTGGGTAGCCGTCGTAAGACCGAAGGGAAGACAGGGCTGGCAACGGGTGTCGCGGCGTGATGTTTGCAGACCAGGGGAAAATCCTCAATGTTGCTAGGGCAGGTATTGCTGCGAGGAATCTGAAGAAATGGTCGCCACTCGGGGATGTAACAAATATGCTTAGATATGTGAGGTGGGGGAAGGGCGCCATAGACGAAAGAACCGCTAGTACAGTGTGGGTGATAAGAAAATCGATGAGGGTGAGTTTTTCTAGATAGGCTGGGTTACAGAGCACAGGAACCAATGGTTCTTCAATTGAACGGGGACCGAAGCTGTCTCCAGCGATCGCAAGTTCCTTTAGTTTGAGTGGGCGCTCCAAATGAGATGAAGGCGGGAAGAGGCATGAGATGAGTCTGAGAGTCTCTAGTACAGGTAAGGATTCGATGATGATCCATTGTTGCCTTCCAAGATTCATGCGGACAAGTTCGAGAGAGCGAAGGTTACGACTGCATGACACAAACGGAAAGATGACATCGACCGGACTCGGAGCCAGGTTCTTTTCTTGTGAGCGAACAAAGTAGCGGATGTTGCTCCTGATCGCCGGCGCAGCTGCAATCGTCCAATCTTGGACCATGTCCCAGAGTTCACCAGCACCTGGATCTGAATAGAAACTTGTGATTCGGGTAGTAGCACGTTCAAGCATCTTAGGAACTTTGTTCGTTGAGAGACGGACCAGATTCTGGCTGAAGGGGAGGATGTCCGGAGATGGCAGGGTGACAGTGAGCGACTGAAATATCCTAGATCTCGAGGTGTACCAGAATACGCGGGACACGCGGGACACTTGGAGAAGATCCTGTCGTCTCAGATAACCCCAGCAATAATCAAGAATTTCGAAAGGCAGCTTCAGGATAGGAGGGTTATTCTCCAAGTTGGAGTGCTCGGTATCGAAGTGGGACATCGACCAGCGATGATAAAATACAGGTATATCACAAAAGGGAGCGGCGGACTAGTTTGATGGTTGCAAACAACAACCTGTAGGTCCTGCAAGGCAGGGATGTTGTTGTAGTCTGTGTATCGTTGGAATTCAGTCGCGTCATTCTTACCGCAAGGTCAAAAACTCCCACCAGCGAAGACAGGTGGGATCATTAACCCTACTAATGGCTTGTGTTACGTAAGCGATCGTTCGAAGCTTGCTAGACCACTAGAGTCTAGTCTATGCTTATCTTGTGAGAAATGTGTTCAATGGATTAAGACACTACGAGAATGAGAACATGATAAGTTTCGAGTCACGAAAATAGCTAGTAACGAAAGTTCAATAGAGTGAAACAAATTTTAACGAGAGTTTTGGGTAAAACCCGCAGGGTTTTCGACCGAAACAAGTCTTGGGGCCTTTCTTAAAACGGGGAAGAGCAAGCTGAGATACCCTGAATATAAGGAGCGTGACGACGCATCTAGCGTGAGCTCGACCCCAAAAAAAAAGGCGTTACGCAAAACTTACGATGTTGTTACTTCATGGAAGTGCATAGCGCATGAAAGGTTCCAGCACTGGACGATCCTGCAGGTATGGTGCTAGGATTACAGCGTGTCGTCGAAGATAGATGAGGAAAGCATCACTGCTCCAGCGGCCCATGGTTTTGACCGATTCGAAAGGCACGCCTCGTAGTAGATACTCTAAAGTCCCACCAATTCTGATCCCATGCCCTTTCAATGAGTCGCCGCGTAAACGATCACTTGCTGATTGTAGACACTTGAGGAACTGGGTCTTCGTCAAGGGTCATGTGCCTGCATGATGTTTCCAGCTGAAGAGTGCGTCCGTCGAGGACAATTTGTTGATGGCAAGGTGGTTCGCGAGCGCCACTTGAGGATCGACAACACCTGACTGTGCTGCCCAGAACACCTCTTCTCTGGTGATTGCGACTTTAGTATGTGGCAGACAAAAGACTGTCACCTCGAAACCGTTCCGATCTCTCTCATTCCTCATGTCACCTACTTTCACGTGTACCAACGGGTTGAAGCCCCACAGTGTTGGTACCATGAACTCTCCTGTCCTTGCGATGGTGAAGAAGGAGGTAGTGAGACATGCGTAGACCGCTGCATGAAGTGGCGTGTTGAGATCTAGCATGGAGCATAAGTCTTTGATGAGATCCACTGTGAATGGGGTTCGCTTTGGTTGAGTCGAAGTCGCTGGTGCAAGCCGTTTGCTACCCTCCAGCGCTAATGAGACTTGGTTGTGATTGACCAACCAGGGCTGACCGTGCAGCAAATGCCATGCACGTACTGAATATAGATAGTTTTCGAGTGTTCTTCCAGAGTACATCCCTGCGCAAGAAGCGATGAAGGCAAGGATGAGGAGCGAGGGAGCCGGGCACCGCTGTATCTCGGCGATGTTGCGTGAATCACAAAATACATGAAAAACTAACAAACCAGAGCTGTAAGTCTCTCTCATGCTTGGGGCGTGTGAGTGCACAATGACAACAAGTATACGGTCTAGGTTGTCCTCTGAGATTGCAACCACAGCTCCAGTGTGATCTAAGCGTGAACGCGATACTGTGGGTACCCATAACCTTAGTCGATCTCGAGCCAGACAGTGTGGTCTCAGGACTGAAGTTGATGGGGTTAGCATAGGTTTGTAGGGACGCAGCTGTGCTACTGTGGTCGTTGGAACAATTGGTGGAGTGTCGAGGAAATGGGAGGTTCTAGTCCCACCAAGCATCATGGAACTTGCAGAGTTGATCGCCCCAGTTCCAGTTGTCTGCCTCGACAACCAGCTCATCAGAGCTCAGGTTCTGATTGATGATGAGGGTATTAAGGGGTGTGGCTGATAGGTCGGCATCAATGAGGAACTTTGAGAGGTCGCCAGGAAGGATAATGGGTGGAAGGAGGAAACGATGAGGGGGAAAGATGCCTCTAGAGGGGCCATCTGCAGGGTTGTTGGCACTGGCAACATAGGACAGATGGAATGAAGTTCCCCTCCCAACTGAGTCAAGGAGTTGATGGATTCGACATAAGATGAGGTTAGTGGCCCAATTCCTGCTGCGACCGTTCTTCCAGCCATCGACAATTCCCTGATTGTCGCAGAACATGTGATAGTGGTTGGAGGAATGCGCTTCGTGGCTGTTAAGGATGGTGTGGATGAGGAGCTCAAATCCCACGCATTCAGCCCATCCAATGTCTCGCTGGCTGTCAAGTAGTTGACCACCCTGGATGCAGGGTCCAGGCATGCCAGTACCCATCGAGAGTAATTGCAACTCCGACAGATGTGCTGGCATCGGAGAATGCACAAATGTCAATGAGAGAGGAGGGTTGTGAGATTGAGCAATGGACGTGTGATTGTGCGAGCTTGGCTCGCCACCAGTCAAGGTCATCATTGAGGTGGCAAACGGAGTGGTGTGGCATGAAAGGATGATTGGTGCAGATTCCGAGCATGGTTTCCAATGTGGTGAGGTAAGTGCATCCTGCTGGGACCACCAGGCAGGAATGAAGTAGTTTGCCATAGAGCCATTGGACCTCAAGGAGAACATGCATGGGCTTCAATTGCCATTCTGCGATGGCTGCAGAGTACTTATTCTTCTTTGCCAACAATAATTCAACCAAAAGTTTGATGAGGTTCCAGACCAGGCCCAGGTATAACGCCACGAAGGCGAAGACTGAATCCTTGGTCGGTTCCCAAGGGATACCCAATGGTAAGGAGGCGCAATCAATGTCTGCAAAGGCGAATGCAAATTCTGTGTCAATGTCAGCCCGCAAGGAGGATTGTGATAGGTCACGAAGCGGGAACCTACAATCTTCGGCATGGACTTCGAAGCTGTCATCCTCAAACACCTTGCCTTTGTGCCACAACCGCCCTCCCATTTGCGTTCGTCCTCCAATGTCCAGGAGAGTATGTACAGCGCTCCTGTGTGCATTGTAGTTGAGGAGATGTTCTCGTTGAATGCAAAAAAAGATGTGGTTGTCCACCCATTTGGCGAGTGGACCCAGACCTGCAGCTCATAGTAAGTCAACACCAGCATCTGCGATGTGGCCATAGGCACCTGCAGAGGGTCCCATGCCAAAGGTGACACATGTGTCGATGCAAAAGTCTCCATCTGGGAGACAGACCACTGCAGCTGCCCATTGCGAGGCATGCAAAGGAATGGTATAATATGCTTCTGCCACATCGTGTGTGGCCACTTGGGACCCTGGTGGGAGTGATCGTATGATGGTGCAGATGGTGTCAAACATGCCCCAAGTGCATGGGAAATCATCGGAGTTAATGCTTGAGTTGATTGACCTGTTGGGATAGATTGTAGAAGGGACCAGGGGGAAGGAAACATTCTGTATGATGCGAAACTTGCCCAGCTTCCCTGGTTTGGGTATAATGGAGATGGGAGAGGACTGAAAGGGACCCAGAAGATGTAGTAGATCGTCGTGCGTGAAGGGACCAATATAACGTCCTGTGGTAAGTTCATGGTCCAAGATAGTCTCAAAGGCGAACCGAAAGGTGATGAGCGAGGGGCTATTAGGTGGGGATTGAGTATGACGAATGCTGGGGATGTTGATGTTGAAACCTGACTGAAGTCCTGCTGGTAAAGTTGGATAGATGTCGATAAGGTTATGAGCACGAAATTGACTCTCCCATATTGTGTGATTATATGGGGTGACCGGCTGGTGTTGCCTGCACTTGAGAACAAGCTTGGGCTCCATGAGATGTGGCCAAGCATCCTGAACACACATGTTGGTCATTGTGCTGTCGACTGGAGCAGCTTCGTGTGCGCTGCCAGTCGACGCATAGTGGTTTGTCTGAACCTTGCAAAAGGAGAGCTTTGTTGGAGCGAGTGGCAACAGCTGGGAAGTTGTTGTCCCACAGACATTCGGCAGTGCACTCGATGAAACTGTGTCCATGACACCCCAGGCAGACTGCGCACACAGCTGGGGCACGATGGCCATGTACACTGTCTTGAAAACCCGATTGGTGTGCAGGTGCCTGAGAGTTTCTCACTCCACTACTCTTCTTATTGGTTCCAGGAGAAGCTGAGCAACACCGAGGTTGTGGGGACATGGACCGCCTTGAACATCTCGAATGCTTGTGGGAGGGTTGTTCACCCTGCCCACTTCGAGAACTATTGCCTTGGATCTGAATCTGATGGTAAACGGCCATGAGATTAGAATGCAGGTGACTGCAATCGCAAATTGATAAACGCCAACGCAACCACAAGATTTCGAAACAGCACACACAATAATGCATAAGGCAAACGCACGAGACAGAAGGTAACACCAATGTAGAGAATTATCAATGACATTGATAATCGCGATGAGTTAAAATGAAGAAAAACAATCAGTGATGGGTTGCTTCGAAATGGCTACAAATTACATACCTGGGGGTTTGGCCTCGGGTTGTCTGAGCGGATGAGAGATGACTGATAAACTCGCTCAAAGGTGCATGCTAGGGCCATCTTGTCAATGACCAAGATGTCCCATGCTCCTTTGGCCAAAGTGATGGCGCTGTGCCACGCACAATGTTGTTCTTCTTGGAACAAGAGAATGGCCTTCTGAGCCAACATATCGCGGGAGTTCCAATAGCGATGAACCATGATAGCTCCCCAAAACTGCGCTAACATTAAAACTCTTTGCTGAGCCCAATCTCGATCTTCTAGCGCTGCTACTATGTGTGGTACCGCTTGAGAGAAATCAGCTGGTGCTAGGTTACGATCTGGAATGACTCTTGAGGCGGGTTTTGATGACGCCGCGTTGATCCAGACTGTGGAACCATCCTCGCCCTTGGTAGGTACCATACTGTTGTCATCTCGGGTGCAATAATTGATCATTGCATCCTTGAGACCGTGATTGGTCCAATAGTATAGTTCGACATAATGACCCTTGTCCAACTTTCTCAAGGCGAACTTGGAAACTAAAGCTTCTTCGTCATTGACGAGTGGACATGGTCACACTGGAATTGGCAAATGCTTGAAACAATTTTTCTTTCTCTCGTCTGCTCTCATTGTGGCTTCCTCAAGTTCAAGTACAGCCTTCTGCCACTCTGCTTCTTCTTCAGCTAAGCGGCGCCTCTCAGCATTCAAACGTTCATCTTCTACGACTTGTTGATGCCATTGTAGACACAAATCTTCGTTGGTCGTTATCCAGATGTTGCGGAGAGTCTCTGCTGCTTGAGCTTCCGTGACATTGGCATTGACCATGCTGGTGCAGCTGACTCTATACCGTTCGGTCATAAAGTCTGGGCATACTAAAAACTTGGATCAGAATGTAACCTGTCCATGTTATATTACTGAATATTAAGCTTTCCACTTATTGCGGTCTGCTGCTACTGCTTTTAAAGGCAGAATCAACTAGAAGATTGAAACACCAGTTATGACGCTGGAGGCTGGGTGACGGGGAGAAGAAGGAAGGCGTGCACATTTCCTACCCGAAATGGCATAGACTACGTTCTAACCACGTGCTCGTTCCTCGCACTTAGGGAGAACACGACTAGTCTCCCGCCAGTTCAATTTTAAGCAATCAGGCCCAGGCTTAGAACCTGAACTGGTAGCTGCCGGCCTCGAGTAGATAAGGACACTCTCGGCGTTCGACCAGTTCAACACAATCTTCAAAATCTGGAGAAATGTCCGAATCATTATATTCGTCTTGTGCGGAAGTCCTCTCCGTGTGCCAGGCTGCAAAAGATGACCTTGCTGCTCTCCTCGATCCCAATACCGGATTTGCGCCTAGACTACGACAATTGTGTCGCGACCAGTGTGTATCAAATGTCTTCTCAGTGGAGCGCACCTCACCAGTTACCAGAATCACAGAGGCAGAGAATAGCGCGTCTTCTGATGTCTCTCAGGAGGAACTCGACGTCTTACGCATGGAGGCCAACACGTGGGGCCTTCTCCAGGCTGTAATGCCGTGAGTGAACGCGTCTTGCTACTGGTTCTTAACTCAAGTCGACTGCAGTGCCCGCAAAACTGAACCAGAACCACACATCCATCCCCGCACATTACTCGTCAAAAACCCTTACACACCCACATCAACACTAGCACAAGCAATCATGCATTCGTCGGTGCTGCTAACAGAACTCGTCGTAGTGCGAGAATGGCTTCATGAAACTGCACCACAGCCGCAACATCCAGAAGCCACCACGGGATACTGGAAGTTTACGAAACATAATGTTATGCA
>NW_024538664.1:0-54974 GCF_016647635.1 Suillus subaureus
TGAGAACGAACAAATGCCTCAAGGACATGCTTATAGCACATTGTAGTATGGCTTCAGGGCTTTCATTTGAGCCCTACACCGTGGGAATCGGTGGAGATATGGTGGAGATACAAGGCTCACAAAATGGTGACTCATGCAGACAGTTTTTTGAGCACATATTAAAACTATATAAATCATCATTTATGACACCATAACAATCATGCCACCATTAAATAAATTATAAAGTGGTGTCATTATGTCATTTTAAAACCATATCTAACTATACAAACCAAAAATTTCCATATGTCATGGTTATATTCACCATGAAAGCCACCCCCCCTGCTCAAAGAGATAATATCCTCTCTCTTTCCTATTCTGGCCTCTCTGCTTGTCAAATTTCCTCTAGAACTGGAGTATCCAAGTCCACTGTGGCCAAGTTCATCAAAGAAAGTCACACAGACAAGGAAAACTTCTGTGAAGGGCATCCATCCAAGCCCACCTCTACTGATAGGAGGGCTATTATTCAACATATCACTACAGGAAAGGCTGATGATGCTGTCCAGGTCACCTATTACATCAATTCCATCATCACATTCCCTGTCTCTTCACACACTGTGAGAAACATTTTCAAGACAGCTCATCTCAGGTCAGTAACAAGGAAGAAAAGGCTCTCCTCTCTATCACACATAAACAGAGATGACCAACCTTTGCCTTAGCCCATCAGAATTAGATTACATGGACTGGAAGCATGTTATATGATCATATAAGACCACAATAAATAGGATTGGGTCAGATGGCAAGGTATATATGTGAAAAAAGAAGGGTGCTAGTCCTCTCTGCATATGTGTGATAGAGAGGAGAGCCTTTTCTTCCTTGTTACTGACCTGAGATGAGCTGTCTTGAGAATGTTTCTCACAGTGTGTGAAGAGACAGGGAATGTGATGATGGAATTGATGTAATAGGTGACCTGGACAGCATCATCAGCCTTTCCTGTAGTGATATGTTGAATAATAGCCCTCCTATCAGTAGAGGTGAGCTTGGATGGACGCCCTTCACAGAAGTTTTCCTTGTCTGTGTGACTTTCTTTGATGAACTTGGCCACAGTGGACTTGGATACTCCAGTTCTAGAGGAAATTTGACAAGCAGAGAGGCCAGAATAGGAAAGAGAGAGAATATTATCCCTTTGAGCAGGGGGGTGGCTTTCATGGTGAATATAACCATGACATATGGAGATTTTTGGTTTGTATAGTTAGATATGGTTTTAAAATGACATAATGACACCACTTTATAATTTATTTAATGGTGGCATGATTGTTATGGTGTCATAAATGATGATTTATATAGTTTTAATATGTGCTCAAAAAACTGTCTGCATGAGTCACCATTTTGTGAGCCTTGTATCTCCACCATATCTCCACCGATTCCCACGGTGTAGGGCTCAAATGAAAGCCCTGAAGCCATACTACAATGTGCTATAAGCATGTCCTTGAGGCATTTGTTCGTTCTCACACAATATCATAGATAGTGAAAAATGTCAAAACATGCAGACAGTTTTTTGAGCCACTGTAGTTATGGTTGATATCCAGAGGTCCAGAGATCTGAGGATCTGGAAGGTGAGGTGGATACAGGACTGGGATACAATGAGGTGGATATAGTCCTGAATCTGAGATGAGGTGAAGTCTGGATGTCTTGCTGGATGGTGTGTGCATAGGGTGGACAGGATAGGGTGGTATGGATCAGGCTAGCAGTGAGGGTCCAGAGGTCAGGGGTAAATCCAGAGCAGAGTCGATCCTACTGAGGTGTGGAGCACACAGCAGAAGGGGATCTGGCAATGAGTTGGATGTGGGGTCTGGACGTAGGCTTGGAAGGTGTGGGAATATTATGGAATGTGAGTCTGGATTGTGGGATATGTCATTTTTGCTGAGATACAGTACTAGAGTATTCTTCTGATCTGTGAATCATAGTGTTGTTTGCTGGGTGTTCAAGTAGAATCTTGGATGTTTGTTTGCTAATTGTTATATACTCTTGCAATGTCTTATCAATCTTATCACTGAAACAATCTTATCAATGTGTAAGTATTTGACTACATCTGCAGTGGACTTGTCATTTTAGAGTATTCCCTGAGCCTCTCATCAGCATACAATAGAGGTTACTGGCCTAGTCCAAACAGGGAGTGCAGTTTGGATTAAACTGACATGCTTAGCTTTGTAGATGCAGGGTCTACAGAGGACATGTGTGCTAATGTGCACAGATATGTTTCAATTATGTTAGCATGAAAAAAATGAGGACATTGCATAGACTACCCCATCTTTACATTATTCTCATTCTTGAGTACTATATGTTCTGAGGCTCTAATATATATATGTTTTTCTCTCCAATACAAAAATAACATACTGCAACATCTCTGGCCCTTTCTGGTAAGGTCCAGTTTTCACTAGGATTAACCAGCCTGCTGCAGTTTTCTGCTCAATGTCTGTGCTAGATCACTTGGAAAATGGCTAATGGTGGTAGCATGGTTCTCATGCTGTGATTGCTTACTAGGCCACCACACATTGCACAATGACTGTTGTAATGTGCTGGACATGAAACAAGCATTAGGAAATTACCAGGTTCCTTTTAATTCCTTATTTGCTCCTCACTCACCTCAATTTGTGCAATAATATAAATAAAATGCTGTTTATTCACACTTGAAATAAGGAGATAAAGGAGGTCTATTTCCTTAAACTAAGGAAATAAGATGGTTGAAAATACTTTTATTTTGAGATGTATGACTAAGGTAAGCTAAAGCAAAAAAAGGATGTCAATGAGTTCAAGGTGTTCCATGAAAATAAGAAAAAAAACAATTAAAAACATGTCTAATGATAGCCTGAGCACACATATAGTAGCTGACTAATTCCTGTGAAGTATATCTTCACCCTGACCCTTGCAGCATGCATGCTTCATATATAATTGAGATCACACAATGATCTTCTGCATGCAGTCATAGGGCAGCTCCTCAATTCATTCCATGTATGGGAGCATGTCAGTCTCTCACTTACCAGATGAAAATGCAGTACTGGTATTGCTCATCTTGTTGGTTGCTTGGTTGAGCATCAATGCAATCTTGTGTTTGCCATGGTCCAAATGTCTTCTATGATGAGGTCATCACAAGCCAAAGTGAGTGCATACTCAGTCTGAAAGTATGATGTCAGTAAGTTTCATAAAGATGATAGCAAACTCACAGCTGCTGTGGTGAGTGCAAGCACTGTTTGATATCTAAGTAACCCAAAGTCAAGTGTGCCCACTTTCAGGCATCCTTAGATAGCATTAAGGTGAGCAGAAAAAACATGCAGGATAAATTCTGATAAGAATGCTCCAGGGGAGCCTTTACTATCTGGGTCTTAATATATAAACTGTGAATCCTCAAGCTGATATTTGGTGCATGCTTTCTGTGCTTCTTTTGTCTCATATTTATCTGTTGAGGCAAAAAATGCCATCAAATAGTAGCAACTGATGAAGCCTAGAAGTAGCTCAGCAAGTATAATAGAACAATACTGAGGTATGGGAAAGCTGCAAGTGAGTACAAAAGTATCAATAGAGGATCTATGGCTGAGTGGCAAAGGTGCAAAACTGTATAGTTCTAGGAAGAAGTTTCATGTATGTCAACATTCAAAGGCAGGAGGTGTGGCATGGATGTGGCTGCTGTCAAGGGCACCAATAGCATCCTTAAAAAAAGGTCAGAACTTCAGGTCGCAGCAGATTTTTGAGAAGACTGATGCATCTAGTAAGGATATGTAGGTTGAATAGAATGGGGGGTACAAGAAAATTACAAGCATTCTTCAAAAGTAACTAGTAGATATAAGTACAAGACACAAGTCCAATCACAAAAACATAGCACTTACTGAGAGATCATCTCATTGGAGTGCTGGAACCTCTAACATGCTTGATTGAAAGGCCAGTGATACTAGTGTACATAAATATGGCAAGTTGTTCCTCTAGAGAGATGAATTTCAAATCAGACACCCCAAGGGCACAAAGTTCTGATATAATCTGTGTGAAGACATAGTTATGTACCCCAAGTTCACACTGGATCCATTCTGGATGACCTATATGTAGTTCTATCACTCAGGCTTCACTGGAAAGCACAGAAGTGTGGTATGGCAGCAGATCTCTTGGGTACAGGGCTGCAACTAAGGTCCCAGATGTGTTGATGAGGATGCCAATTAAAAGTATTGCATATTGTATGATTAGTTACTGAGCTTGTAGTATAGTGGCTTAAAAAAGTGTCTCAGTATTTGTGACTTTTCATGTAATTGCTTCATTATGAGCCAGGGCATGAGAATATGACTAAGCCATAGGAAGGTGTGGGAAAGATCTGCTTCTAAGCTTTATGTTTGATTCCTATAGTGTGGGAATATTATGTCATCAAGGGAAGATATTGTTAATTTAATTTGGTGACTCATTAAGACACTTTTTGACTTTCAGTTTGACCAACACAATCTCTATGATTCTACTACTTGGTGCTTCCTCCTGTTGCTCTAATTACTTCTCCCACTCTTCTATGCATACTATCAATCAATTTGAGGCATTCCCCATCAACAATCTTGCCCCACTCTGCTAAAACTCTCTCTCACAGCTGAAATAACTCCTATTAAAGATCTTGATAGACTGCAAGTGATATATTGAGTAATTACCAGTGCTGTTTAATAGGGTTAAGGTCTAAGAACTGGATTTGCCATGATAGAACACTAATACCATAATTTTCAAACCATTTTATGGTCAACTTGAAGTATGCTTAGGGTCATTTTCTTGTTGGAAGGTAATGTCTTCTTCATTAATTCTTGATTCTTGCATGCTTCTGAGCAGATACTTTCCAGAATTAAAATGTGCTGCTCTGCATTTATCCTCTCCCCCACCTCACAGAGAATTCCTACTCCATTTCACCTCATACAACACCATACCATCAAGATTCCTACTTCATGCTTTAGTGTTTTCTTGACTTTTCTTTCTTCTAGCAATTCTTCTGCCTTTCATCACATATATTCCTAGCCATCTGACCCATCCTATTGGTTTTTGTCTCATCTGACCAGGTAGCCCTATTCCAGTCCTCAATAGTCCAATATTGAGGCTTTAAAGCAAAGGCTAGTCTCCTCCCTCTATAGGCTGAAGACAGGAAAGATTTTTTCTGCCTCTTTACAGCTTTAAGATTAGCTGCTTTAGGAGTATTCCTGACTATTTTAGTGGAGAGAGCAATGTAGATGATGTAATTGATGAATTTGGTGGCTTGAGTAGCACTGGCAGCCTGCCTAGTTGGAATATTATGAACAAGAGATTTTTTGTTATATGGTGTAAGCTTGAATGGACAATTTAATTTGATATATTTTTTATCTGGAATAACTTTTTTATGATATTAATGATAGTAACCCTGCTCAGACCAGTTTTAGTAGCAATCTGCCTGGTATACAGATTAGAAGAGCTGAGAATAATAATAGGGGCTATTTCAGCTGTGGGAGAGAGTTGCAACAGAGTGGTGCAAGATTTTTGATGAGGAATGCCTCAAATTGATAGATAGTATGCATAGAATAGTGGTAGAAGTAATTAGAGCAATAAGAGGAAACACCAAGTAGTAGAATCATAGAGATTGTGTTGGTCAAACTGAAAGTCAAAAAGTGTCTTAATGAGTCACCAAATTAAATTAACAATATCTTCCCTTGATGACATAATATTCCCACACTATAGGAATCAAACATAAAGCTTAGAAGCAGATCTTTCTCACACCTTCCTATGGCTCAGTCACATTCTCATGCCCTGGCTCATAATTGGCTTTCTAAGCTAGCTGAGGCATGAGGCTAGTGTAGAATATAGTCTATGTGCAAATAAGTGAAGTGGTGCAGAACTTCTTTCTTCTGCCTATTTTGCAGTAGTCTCTCACTTTCAGTACAAGTTACTAGACATCAGCCTTTTTGCTCTCTTGTTACTATGTTTCAAGAAGATCCTAATGAAGCTGTCAGGTCTGATTTTGCAATGGAAGAACATCAACCAGCCAGGCAACAACTCACTGATTAAGGGCTTATGGAAGAGCAAGCTGAATGCACTCTGGCTTCACTATTGATCTAGCTAACAATGCTGACAAAGAACATTAGGCAGTCAAACAACAGCAACTATGAGCTATTTGCTAACAGGAAGAAGAAGACAAAGAGCAGTGTCTACAACTTCTATGTGATGAAGAAGATGCAGCCCAGCAAGAGAAAAGGAAAAAGAACAAAAATAAGTGCATGCCTCTTAAGTGTGACAAAGTTCCTTCCAACCCTAGCATCATCCTGGCTGCATACACTATCAGAAAGCTCAAGGCAGGTGAATACTGCAAGCTGCACTACCTCACCAATAAAGGCTTAGAAGATACCAAAGCTGCAGTGCTGGTAGCAACCCTGATGCACTCATAATGCTCCCAGCAGTCAATGGCATTCACACCTGGGTGCCAGCAGCTGCAGTTAAAGACCTGAAAGTGTCAGCAGTTACCAGAGATGAGAACCTCTCATGGGAAGAATTTCATGAGGCCATGCCACACATTATTAACATGATGAAAGTTCAAGACTGGCTGGATAACAGGGTTAACATGCACATACAGTTCTGGTCAGCACTAATGAACCATTGCTGGCATCATGCACCCAACCTTCTCAAGCAATGTGCTTTACTGCTATACCAGTCCCAACAACAATGCAGGTAGCATCTCACTGTAGGATCCATGCAAGTTTGGAGCCTTGAAGAGATCAATCAAGACCTTTTAATCAAGGCAAGAGAAGAACTCTTCAACAACCAGCTAGAGAAAAAACAGGCAGCAGCCATTCAGGTCTGTTTTGTTTTGTCATGCTAAGTCAACCATTACACTTGCTCATTGTCAACCATAATCCCTTTTCCCTTTAAAAAAACCTTTTACATCTTTAATGGGGTCATCATAACACTTGTTGTTTTGTTAGCCAATCATGTGCCTACAAAACACAAACCCACATGTTTCTTCATGCAAAACCCCCTCTTCCTCTGTCATCATGACATGAAACAAGCCACTGGCCAACTGTATGCCTATCTCCTTAAGAAACCAACTCACATCTTCTGTTATCAAAACAAAATGAATGATACTACTGTCGCAAACACTGTGTTTCCTGCTATCATAGCAAGTGGCATCAGCCTATATAATGAATAACCAGAATTCATTACACTCACAAGCTACCACAGCAGCACAACAACCATCAGGGCAGAAATGTGCCTATCATCCAATGGAAGAGACTACCAGGAGCAACAAGAAGATACACACCATTCATACCACTCCTCCTACCAGCCCTCTTCCATGTTGTGCAGTCTGCTTTGGCCACAACCCACACTGCGCCATTAAATGCACATCAATGCACACCTAGGACAAGTAACACAAAACCTTCTCAGAATGAATCCACAAAGGTGAGTCTGGACCAAAGATGGCAAGCAGATTTACACCACTGGGCAAAGAGATGAAGGCTGTAGCACTCCCAAACACAATGCTTGTCACATATGCTCCAGATGTGGAATGGCAACACATGGAGCCCAGAAGTGCCCTAGAGCACAGAAAGAAGTTTCCACTAATACTGTATAAGGCAGATGCCTGGTCAAGAGAGTTACAATGAGCTGGTATCATAGAGTGTTTTGCTAAGGTCCTGGTGAAGGAATCAACTACTAAGCTATGGCACTACAAGGAATACCAAGTCAGAGTATATGTATGGTCATCTCAGCTCTGCCTAGGCTGCTATACTTCACAAATACAAGTGCATTTGACCTAAGGGGAACCAAGTGCAACACATCCACAGGTCACATGAAGCGTGGGAAAGTTGTGCATGGGAAGGTGTGTGCAGAGAGTGGTAGGGTGCACAAAGTGCAGGAAAGTTGCATGCTAATAGGCAAAAGTGTGCAAAGGGCTAGGAATGTGATGGGAACTAAGGGAAGATGATGACTGATACTGATGGGCACAAGAGTGACAAATGTGATGATGATAGAGTGTGATTGCCAAAATACTACTGACTATGGCTTGAAAATGTGTGCACTATGCTGAGGGATGCTAAGGGATATTAACTGGGAACTAAGTGGTAGCTAACTAAGTCATAAAAAATGTGAATGCTAACATGCAAAAGCTGACTAAGTGTGTTCCCATGATGCAGAGCTGATGTGAGTAAGGCATGGGAATGAAGAAGGTATGTAAGGATATATGTAAGTAAGGGTCTATGATGGAATGTGGTGTCATAATAGAGATAAAGTGCAAAAATGTACCAGTAAGACTTGCTGGACAATGGATGGATGCTCCTGAATGATGGGCGATGAAGCATGGGAAAGCATGTGAGATGCACACATTGCATGATGCACAGGAAGATCATGCATGTATAGGCTGAGTGAAGGAATGATATAGGGAATGATGCTGCAAGTTCATGCTGTGAACTGTATGCAGATACATTGCAATATAGGGCTCTATGGGCATACAGAGGTGTGAGTCTCTATACCGGAAGGTTTCCATTTAGGTTTCAGAATAGATTTCCCTGCTATTTCAGTTGTACAGACTCCAAACAAATATTCCATTGATGAATACAAAAACGAATTCAGAGCAATCATTCAGAGGGAACTTGTTAAAGGAAGATATATTGGGCCTTTCTCAGCTGGAATGTTAAAAGAACTGATAGGTCCTTTTCAATCCTCCCTGATGTCTATCATCTCAAAACCAGGAAAACCTGGGAAGTTTCATATCATACAAAACTTCTTGTTCCCACATGCACTAAGCACACTATTCCCAAACCCTTCAATCAATTCCTACATCAAGGCAGATGTCTTTCCCACAACATGGAGAAAGTTCTTGGCACTGTATCAGTTAATTGCAAGCCTCCCACTCAGATCAGAAGCTGCAACTAGAGATGTTACAGAGGCTTACTGAATGGCACCTCTACATCCTTCCCAATGGCTGGCAGGAATCATACACATCACCGAGAATCAAATTTTTATTGACACATGCACCATGTTTGGCACAACTCCATCAGCAGGAGTATATGGCCATGTAGCAGGTGCAGGAACTGAGCTTTTCCATCATTAGGGCATAGGACCATTGGATAAGTGGGTAGACAACCACATCTTCCTCTGAATCTTATGAAAATACCTAGAAGAATACAACAAAGTCAGAGAAAAGTGGTATCGCACATTTGCCTTGGAAGGTATGCACCAGTTGGGTAGCCACTTCTGGTTTGGAGGTACTTTACCAATATCCAATCAGTCAGAAGAACACAGTGAGGACTGTTCACAACCATTAGCAGACCTTTCAGAGAGCTCTGAAAGGTCAACCCAAGATAGACTGTTCACCTACTGCATGCAAGACATAGACCAGATGTCTGATGACTTAGGAATAATCTGGGAACTGCTCAAAGATCAGGTTTTCCAAACAGCAGCCACTTGCATCAGTTTCATCTGGGATGTCCATCAGAGATCCATATTACTAAGCACCCTGAAAGTAGACAAGTACTTGGCTAAGATACACAAATGGAGAAAATGTTGTGCACATGTTACAGGATATGCAAAAGCTCTATGGCAAGCTCCTACATGCCTGCTCAGCAGTACCACAAGGAAAAGCACATCTGATGGGCCTTGAGGACATGTTATCATACTGCAGCACAAAACCTTTCTTACTGCACAGACCCAAGAAACACATGGCCGTAGACTTAGAATGGTGGTCACTTCTGCTACAGTCAGGCAAAGTAACCAGGCTTATCCAACCAGCAATCCCTCTCACAAACCCCTTAGCCTTTTCCGATGCTAGTTCAGGGATTGGAATTGCTATTGTCATCAAAGACTGCTGGAAAGCTTGGAGACTCATACCAGGATGGCAAACAGCAAACTGCAAATGAGACATTGGATGGGTAGAGGCAATTGGATTCAAAATGCTCATCTATACTCTTGCCACTCTCTCTGATGTTAGTTGCAGCCTCCTCATCCATGGGGACAACACAGGTGTTGTCAAGGGTTGGTGGAGACACTGTCATCACAACAGACCTGTCAACACCATTTTCAAAAGAATTCATGAATTCATCCATAACCTGCCCAGACACTTCAAGATCACAACTACATACATTTGCTAGTGCCAATAACTCCATAGACAAGCTGTCCCAAGGAATCTACAGATCAACATAGCTTCTTCTTCCCCCCATCAGTTTTCCCACAGAGCTTAATGAATTTATCATCAACACCACTCTACTGCTCTCCCCCACTGAGCTGTGTCACCTCCAGGATGGAAAGTATTCTGTTCCCACAGTTAAATCCATTAATCGAGAACTCACCAAGCAACAAGTGGAACAGTGCACCAGAGTCAATCACCTCGAAGAAGACATTGTCAGTACCCTCAGAGATGAATGACACCAGGAGTCATTCACATTTTGGAGCCCCCCTCCTAAACCACACTGCAAACCCCCCTTCTCTGCTCAAAAGCTACAGAAGAGACCTCACTCCCTGCCCCTCACACCTTCATCCACACTGTCTTGCAAAAGATGGACTAAGAATGTGACACCCAATAGGCACCAACCCAAGGTAAGTACAGCTTGCAGCTGCACCAGCAGAAACCCAAGACAGCAAGATTACATATGCCCAGCTAGAACACATACTTGATGTCATGGGTTTATCCTGGGCACAGTTGACCAAGGAAACCTATGGTGTGGTGTAACAATCATGTTCAGGCTGACCTGCTAGGACCCCATTTTGCAATCCCCATCCAGTCTGCATCTCTCCTACCCATCTCCGATGCTTTCCCACCATCTCTGCATCTCCAATGCATTGGACCTGCTCGGAGATCCTGCGCACTTGCCCTACCATGTCCAGTCCAGTTGCACTTATCCCCACTGATGCATAGTCAGTTATTTCCCATTACTGATTGAGTAGACAGCATTATTACATGGATTCCCACTGGCCACAGTACCTCATGGCCTTTTACCTACATATTATTGGACCCACATTTTTGCTACTACTTTCACCTATGGACTCTAGACTTTCACGTAACTAGTTATATAGGGTTGGGCAACCAGAATTACAATCACCACTTAGTAGGAGAGAGAAATCCCTGATACTGGTCACCCCATACCTGTCCTTAGAGTTACCCTTGCCAATATACCTGTTTACCCACTCTCCTTGACCCAACATGAGTGTCAATCATTCATCTGACATTCCCTAGCATCTCCAATCTAGTCCTGACACATTCCCTCCCTTTCCCTTACTCTCCCACCATCTCAGCATCTCCATACCTGCAGACCCAATTTCCTGCACATCAGACTTCACCCAATACTTTCAGACTTGATCTCTGACCTTCGGACTTTTGACCCTTTGCATAGTACTGATTATTGAACTTGACTAGACAGCAGATCCCTCAGGTTGAACTTTCTTGCTTGCAAGTGTAGCAGCTAGGCAGGATTAGTAGACATATATTGGCTAGGTATTCTAACAACTATCTAGCCAAGTTGTGTTATCTACAGTGGGCTTGCTAGTTTTCCATGTCTTCTGCAACATGAACAGCATCACAGAAGACCAGAGATGTCCAGTCAACCCAATGCTCCTTCTCAGTTTCTTGTCCAGTTGTGCAGGGTCTCATTCAGGCTTGGCTCTTGCCAACTTCACAGTGGCCATCAGGGCCTGGCACCTGCTACATGGCAGGCTCTGGTTGATCTCCCACAGTGAGCTAAAAACCCTACTCAAAGGAGCTAAAGCAGTAGCTCCAGAGTCATCCAAACTACTGAAATGCTTACCATTCACTCCAGACATCCTATCATCCATCCACAACCATTAAACCTTAATGAACCTCTAGATGCTGCAATCTTTGCATGTCTAATGACCTCCTTCTACTGTATAGCACAATTAGGTGAATTTACTGTTAAAACTATCAAAGGTTTCAACCCAAAGAAACATATCTCAAGAGCTGGTGTGTCAGAATCAACAGACCAACATGGTGTGATGATCATACTGGTGCTAGGCATGTATGATCAATAGCATGGTTCTTCTCACCTTCAGGAAAGGAGATAAAGTGTGGATCATTAAATCCATATATATTGACCCATCTGCTCTTACTCCAGTCTGGTCCTAGGAATCCGCCCTCCCATGTCCTATCCATGTCCACCTATCTCCACTGGTGCATTATTTTTCCCAAATGTCATTGCTAAATGAGCTGCAGGTCTTATTACATGTCTACTCATGTTCTGCAGTGCATGATGTCTTATTACCTATAGACTCATCGTGCACTCACTAACTATGCTACAATTCTCACCTATGCATTCCAGACATTCATGTGCTATGATATAAATGACCACAGTACATATGATTGAGTAGTTCCCTTTTCCCTCGGACTCAGCTCTATAGGAGAGTTGTTCTTGCATTATTTTTGTAGACCTTGCACAATCCATCTATTTTGCTCTTTCTTGACAATCCTATGCAATTCAACTGCTCTGAAGTTCCATACCACTAGGATCTTACCCTTAAGCTCTTGCAAGAATACCTGACCCACGACTGGTAGTTTAGTGTAGTTCTTCACTCATACTATATCCCTTGCAACCAGCTGCTCCATAGAGTGCAGTTGATTTCGTGCACATTACATCTGCTGCACCAGCATCTGACATCCAATATGCTTGCACATATCTTCCAATGGTTCATCCCACTCTTGTGATACTAACATCGGTTGATTTTTGCCCGTGCTCATGGTTGATTCTTTGGCATAGAAATTCAAAGGTATACATACAGTCCACATTCTAGTTTCTTAGGTCAACATAGGTTATAACTCCTTTGCTCACTTACTTCCCTCACACATAATTAAAGGAAGTGCTTCAATAGCAGTCCTCTTGGGCCGATCAATTAACTTGTGCCTCTTAGGATAAGTAGTGCTAGTTGCTAACTGCCTAGTTCTTATTTCTTCTTCACAATGGTAACCCCATAACCAAGTTCCATATCCCAAGCACCAAGACCTACACAACCACAGGTGAAGATACATTCTGGGCAACCCAAGATGGACTGTCAGACCCTAGAGCTGTGCTAATCAATCACTTCTGCATGAATCCAGCCCATGATGATGCACTGTTATTTGCATGGAGATACCACAAAGGCATTCAGCCCCTGTCAAAAGCAGAACTTGTCAAAAGAGTAGCCACAGTGACAGTGACCACAAACCTTCCAAACCTTAAAGGACATGGACTACACATCAGAGGAACACTAGAGTACCTGTTGTGGGAAATTCCTTTTGACATTGTAAAGTCAATGGGTAGATGGTCCAGTGACACATTCACTCTCTACCTCAGAGACCATACTCTAATACTCGCACCTGTCATATCTGCATATCCAGATCTCAGATCCAATCCACATCTTATCTCCAATCCTATCCACATCTTATCTCCATCCAACATCCCCTCATCCAATCTGTCCACTCATCCAGTCTGGTCCACAACTCATCTGAATCCACAACCAGTGCTCATCTCCTTTTGGTAACCCCCTGACTCTGGTACTTCAGTTATCTGTATATCCACCCTGCTCACTGATCCATTACCTATGTTTCATTTCCATTTCATTATTAGTGATCTGTTCCTACTTACCAATAGACTATTCATATGCTTTGTACATAGCCTTGGACCCTGCTGATTGATCATTCCATTAGATACCTACAGTATATAACCTCTTGTAAATATCTGTAGCACCTCAGTTCAAATATCATCTTAGTTCTGCTCATTTCTGTCCTCTGGACCTGAGTACCTCTACTCTTGTCACCCTCTGAGACTTAGGATTGATTCCTAAAGTCTACCCGCATCTACCTCTGTCTACAACAGTCCATTACTGATAGTTTCTAGTCTGGACTCATCCGGATTAGTCTTACAATACTTATCTTACATCTGGAAGTCATCCAGATCCACTACACTACTCATCTGACCCTCCAGACATGTTAGTCTTGTCCTCCTGAAATAAGGAGCAATACTCAGGTAAGGTGCACAGCGCATGAGCTGAGGCTGAAGCCCTTAGGATCCATTAGCCCTTGAGTATGACCTTAACAGCACCATACATGCAAGCATTGTCAGTGCTAGAACCATTCACATGCTACACACAGCCCCCAATGCGCTAAGAAAAGTGAGTCTTTCACTCCTAGATTATGGGCATAAAGCTTTGCTATACACATCACTACACTCCTACTATTTGGGAGCACAGCTTACCTTGAAGCCCAGGTTCAGACCCTTGCTTCAGGCTTATACCCAAAACACCAATACTTCCCTCTCCCATCAGCAGTCTTGTCTCTGAGAGTTTGTTCTGAGTTCATCTAGTAGTCACACCTTGTTGTAGCCTTGCGCCATTTCATACCTTGAATTTTATTCCATATTTACAACTACAGAGCAGTGCAGTACATAGAGAAGCAATTACATGACAAGTCACAAACATTGAGACACTTTTTTGAGCCACTGTATTTTAGCATCACTTTGGTGTCTTCAGCTTAGACACACATGTTTCAGTGTTTTACTTGTCTTCTGTCTCACACATTGATGTGCATTGTTGAGGCTCACTTCATCTTGCTTACATGTTTTCAGATCACTTGCACACCTCCAGGCACACAAGTAGCTACCCTGTATATTGAAGCAGCCTACCACATGATTCCAGTTTGGCCCAAGCACAAGTGCTTCCTTGTCATTAAAGTAGATAGTGACCTGTTCATCAATCACATTTTATCATTTGGGCTTTCCATGGCTGGTGGAGTCCAAGGGCATGTAGCAGATGCTATAGTTGATATTCTGCAGTGTATGGATCTTGGCCCTAAATGGGTGGACAACCACACACTCTTCCATTATACCTCAGGTGGAGGCATTTCTCTAGCAAATGGCTCACTTTCTTCTTTCACATACCTTCATGGACTTGTATCATATCCCACAATCTAGACCCACATTCCATCATATTCCCACACCTTCCAAGCCTACATCCAGATCCCACCTCATATCCAACACATTCCCAGTTCTCCCTCCACTGTCTGCTCTACACTATAGCAGGATCAGCTCCACTGTGGAATTACCCCTGAGCTCCAGACCATCAGATCTCCACTACTAGCCTGATCCATATCCCCCTATCCTGTCCACCCTATGCACACTCCATCCAGCAAGATATCTGGACTTCATCTCATCTCAGATTCCAGACTATATCTACCTCCTTATATCCTGGTCCTGTATTCACCTCATCTTTCGGATCCCCAGATCTCTGGACCTCCAGATATTAACTCCAGATATTAACTCCAGATGTATTTCCACCTTCTGTCTGATGTCCTGCACCTATCCCCATTTAGACATCTCTGCCTTTCCAGCTTTTGGTTACCTCTTGTTCCATCTTGCTTATTGATCCTTGTATGAGTCTTCATCTCCAAGTTCATTTACTCATGTTCTATCTTACTTACTAATATATTTCCACATGCTCGTACATAGCCTTGCTCCTTTGCTTACTGATCCCCTCAGATATTTTCTAGTATATAACCCCTGTAGATACTTCTGTAGTTCCTCAGTTTGAATATCATCTTAGACTTTGCTTTACTTGCCTAATCCTCTCTTAGACTTTGGTTTACCTAAGTCTGTCCTATTCATCAGGCCTAGGGATTGATTCCCTAGGCCGGAGCTTTGCCTTTCTGGCACTTCCCCTCTCTCTGGACCTAGGACCAATTCCTGTCTCTCCAACTCTACCTTAGGGTAGTCTACCTCTGTTTGTTTCTACATTGGACTTTGTCTGATGTAGCCCCTATTCCTTCCAGACCTCCAAATGTCCTGTCCTCTTAACCCTTGGACATCCTATCCTCCTGTCCTCCTGTCCTCCTGTCCTCCTGTCCTCCTGTCCTCCTGTCCTCCTGTCCTCCTGTCCTTCTGTCCTTCTGTCCTCCTGTCCTCTGGACCTCCTATCCTTCCATCCTGTTTCCTCTAGAGGTATTACCTTGGGGTCTCTCCACTTCCTGTGTAGTGAGAACTCCTCCAGAACTCTCCCATGTTCCTCCAGATGTTTCCTGCACTCTTCCAGAAATCCTTTGGACTTCATTGGACCATTATTGGACTTCATCTGAAATAAAGGGCACATACTCAGGTAAGGGGCACAGTGTAGGAGCTAAGTCCAAGCCCCTCGGAATCAGTCCCTCTCTCTACTTTGAGTAAACTGGTTCTTAACAACTTGCTAGTGTCTATGCAAAATCCAGACCCCTTTTAGCACTCTATTAAATAGCAAGATTTTACCTTTTTATTCATCTACCTTGGCCTGCTCTAGGACCTTGTCCTTCATACAGTAACCCAACCAGTTGAGAAGTGCAAAAAGTATTTACACAAGCTCACAGACATCCTGTTGAGACTTGCTTCAGGGAGGCACATCTTATTAAACAAAGCAATGAGTATCAATGGCACTCTGTCTCACATCACTTTCATCATCCCAAGAGATCATTCCTACCTTTGCAACCTCAGTGCATTTATCTCAACTTTCCCTTCTTGTTTTAGCTCTCACTACCCTCTACCACCAGTCACTTGAGACCTGAAGTGGTGATTTAACATCCTTTCTTCAACACCAACTCCTCATACCCTTGTACTGCACAGCTCACCACAAGATCTTGACCTTTGGGTTGATGCATTTACAGACTGGGAAATTGGTCTCACTCTAGGAGAGAAATGGGACACCTGGACTCTCAGAGAGGGCTGGAAAGGTCAAGGTTGTAATATCAGTTGGTTGGAAGCAGTCACTGTTGAGCTTGCTGTCTTGACCCTTTTTGAATTAGGCTGGAAGGATGCACTCATTTTGATTCATTCTGACAATCAAGGTGTCATTGGAGCATTCCAACAGGGATGCAGCCAGGACTTCCAAGTCAACCTCTGTATCCAGTAATCAGAAGCAATCACTATATGTTCCAATGTCACCCATGTCCTTACTTATGTTGAATCCATTCAGAATAAGGCTGACTTGATCTCACACAGCAAGGTCGGTCATCCTTCTTCTCACTTGCTTCCAATCATGCTCTCAGAGGAGCTTAGACCTTTCATTTTACCTTATGTCTAATATGCCCCCTACTTGCATGTTGGCCTTTCCCAACAACACAGATGCCTTGGCCCTTCTTCATAAAGCACTTGCTAAGCCTTCACAAGTCAGGGTGCTGCCCAATTCATCTGTTCCAACTCATAGACTCCCTAAACCTAGAAAACCAAAGAAAGGGTGTGAAATCACACCATCATCTTTCAGACCACATGTTCTTGCCAGAGATCACTTGCACCATTGAACGGCTCCAGTTTCAGACTCATTCTATTCTAAACTCATTAGTGAATTTGCTCTTGATGATATCATCCAACTCTTCAATGTCTTGCTCATCTCCATTGAAATGAAAACCCTCTGTGACAATCATATTTCCACTGGGCTCATATAAGTGCTAACACTATTCACATGCCTACCTAGCATGCTCTGGGAATCTGGCGGGCTGTCTCTGGTCTGGTCCAACTCCTAGGTCTCTTATCCTCCCATGTCCTACCTATGTCCACTTATCTCCACTGGTGTGTTGTTAGTCCTGATTTGTTGCTACTCATCAGATGCAGGTCTTATTACATGTGCCCTCATGTTCTGCAGCGCGACATGTCTTATTACCTACAGATTCAATGTGCTGCCACTTATCTCACTACTGCTTTCACCTATGTATTCTGGGCCTTCGCATGCCATGATAAAATACCCTCCAATGCACATAGTTTGATACTTTCCTTCCCTGATCTTCTGCAGGAGTAGAGTAGTCACTTAGTGTCATATCTCAGACTTGTGCAATTGACCTGTTCTTGCTCATTTCTCCTGATCACAACATTCAACCACTCTGAATTCACAGTCACTAAGTTTCTTATACTAGCCCACCATAAAAGCTGAACTGCTGTTGGTAGTTGCTGTTACAACCATGTACGCCCCTATTCATTTTCTCTTCCTTACTGTGTATTATGTCATGAGCTGCATGATGCCGCCGCTAGACCTATCCCTGATTTGTACCTTGTATTACATCACAATCACCATTACCATTGCTAGATGACCTATTCTTGCTATCACTTACGCATCCCTTATCTCTGACTCATTTCATTCTCACGCCTGCCCTAAAGCACAGTAGTTCACTGTAAATGGTCCTCCTGTATGCTTTAGTTCCTTACTTTAATCTTACTAGGTTTTACCTGGGATATCCTTCGTTTGAGATCTCCAATCTCTTGTCGTCTGAATCATACTTTAAGTTAGAAGCACTCCTTCTAACTTAGCTTACATCGAACACTTGACTTATCGTCTTGTGCAGAATCTCAACAGAGGTCGTGACTCTTATTGAGTCATCTGTCGTTAGAACTACCCTAGTTCATAACAGTTGTGCTACACTTAGTTGCTACCTCATTCTCTCTTTCACTGGCTCAGTCCAAGTCCCGCCTCTCTCTCTACTAAACCAAAAGTTTAGTGCAATTAGTAGTCTCATCTAGGATGCTCTCTCAAGTCCAACAAGTATTGATGTGCTATTGTAGCATGCTAATTTTCATAGGTTGCCTTGGATCTTAAGTCCTTCATGCAGTCACTTCCCTTGTGTATTGAAAGAAGTGCTTCAATAGCAGTCCTCTTGGGTCAGATATAATCCTCACACCCTTCGGGATAAGTAGCACTAGCATTTTGTTAAAAGCCTAGTAGCAATTACTTCTTCACACCGCAAAAACTACAGTGCTGGGCTTCTTCATTTCCACCAATTCTGCAACTCTTGGAACATTCCAGAGTCATGTCATATGCCTGCATCAGATAAACTCCTTGCTCTTTTGTCACATCTTGGGCCAGCAAGATTGCCATGACTACAGTCAAAAACTGGCTATCTGGCTTGCATTTTTGGCACAATCTTCATGGAGCCCCATGGCATGGCCATGCTTTGCTGCACATGTCAATTGCCAGTGTTAAAAAAGCTTGTCCCAGAATTGTCAAAATGTCCATGCAGACCACCAGTTACTCTTGAGCACATGCATGCCCTTTTCCATCTTCTTGATCCCCCCAACACTTTTGATGCATCAGTCTTGGTAGTAGCCTCCATTGCCTTTTGGTCTTGTTGTAGGTCAGTACCTTCATCACATCTTTCATTTTCATTGTTATTCAATAATAATTCTAGGCTTGGTGAACTTATCAATTCTCTCAATACCTTCAACCCCACTCACCACACCACATGATCCATAATAATTGTTAAGGTCATACTCAAGGGATAACTGGATCCGAAGGGCTTCAGCCTCAGCTCGTGCACTGTGCCCCTTACCTGAGTATTGCCCCTTATTTCAGGAAGGCAAGACTAACACGTCCAGAAGGTCGGACAAGTAGTGGAGTGGATCCGGATGACTTCCAGATGAGGGATAAGTATCGTAGGGCTAATTTGGACAAGTCCAGACTAGAAACTAATGGTAATGGACTGTCAGAGACAGAGGCGAATACAGATAGACTATAGGAATCAATCCTAAGTCTTGGAGGGTGACAAGAGCAGAGATACTCAAGTCTGGAGGACAGGAATGAGTAGAACTAAGATGATATTTGAACTGAGGTACTACAGAAAGTTACAGGAGGTTATATACTATAGGTATCTAACAGAATGATCAATCAGCAGAGTCCGAGGCTATGTACAAAGCATATGGATAGTCTATTGGTAAGTAGAAACAGATCACAAATCATGAAATGGAAATGAAACATAGGTAATGGGTCAGGGAGCAGGACAGATATACAGATAGCCAATATACCAGAGTTAGGGGATTTACCAAAAAGAGACGAGCACTGGTTGTGGATTCAGATGAATTGTGGACCAGACCGGACAAGTGGACAGGATGGATGATGAGATGTTGGAGGGAGATAAGATGTGGATAGGATCAGAGATAAGATGTGGATTGGATCTAAGATCCAGATATGCGGATATGACAATAATCAATCACATATCACCTTCAAATGGTGTTTCTTGATCAATGTTCTCTATTCCTTGGTCAAAAACATCACTTGGTGCAGGCACAAAAATCATTATGCCTCACATGTTACAATAACATCCACTTGTTTAGCCCCTATTCATTTTCTCTCTCTCACACTCTCATTGGACTCCTTCCTCTTCAGGCAGTCACCCCTTTTCTCTTTCTCAATTGTTCTATATGTATGTTTCTCTTGATTGTTCCACCAACCATTCTGTCAGTTGTACCACTTCATCAGTTCATCCAATGACTCACCAACCCTATGCTCTTACTGCCCAACCGGTACCTCTTACTTACTATGGTATTCTGACTCATCATGACTCACCATGACTCATGTCCCCTTTACCCTTACCACTCAACCAGTACTTTCTACTTACTTTGGTATCCTGACTCATGATGACTCTATTGACATAATAGACACATTCCAGACACATCACCTTTCTTGCCTCTTGCTATGTACTATACAGTACCTTCACCACTCAGCCACAGATCCTCCATAGACCCATATGTACTTGCTTTGCATTTTTCACCACCTCAGCATCATTCAATTAACTGTTGCTGAGGTGAGCATTTCATCTTGTCATGTAGTTGACATATCACTCATGTAACCTAGTCTTCCCTAGGTACTTATTAATCTAGTGTCGTTCTATTAACTGTCACTGAGTCTTCCCTAGACTTCCCAGAGGTTATGAGCCCTGGGCTCTAGCCAAGCCCAGAATTGAAGGAAGTCAACCTTAAGCTCAATGAAATGAATCATGTTCCCCCATTCAAATACTAGCCTCTCATAAATATTATGAATCAACCTGACCATTTTTTTCAATATGGGAAAATACAATCACATCGTTGAATTAATGAGCACAGATGAATATCTGAGCTGGTATTGTGGAGTGGTCCTTGCACTGCAAGGTGAAGGACTATGGAATCATTGCAGTGCCAGGACTGACCCAAATAATTTCTCAGAATATGCCTCTGTAATGCCATCACCTGCCACAGCCAGAAGTCCCACTGCTGCTGAGAAGTTAGCCATGATGGAGTGGATTAAAGAGGATGCCCAGATGAAGGGAATAATATGCAGAAAGCTCTCACTGGTAGTTCAAGGGCTTCTTGACAAATCGTCCACTGCCCATGACCAATGGAATACTCTTGCCATGCACTTTGCATGCCTTGACATGAGCTTGCAGTTTGAGCTTTGTGCACAGCTCTTTGCTGAAAAGCTGAAGGATGCTGACAATGTCTCTTGCTATATTAGTGTCTTTGAACATGCTAGGTGGTGCTTCACTGAAATGGCAATTACCTTTACTGATGACAAAGCAGTATTCCTTCTTCTGCAAGGTCTCCCACAAACTCCAGAGTGGATCATCTTTAAGTGCATGACCATTACCATGTACAGTTCCTCCTCCACTCCCACAACAAGTTCTTCTGCTACAGCCACTGTGAAGATGACCTTCACAACTGTGGCAGCTTCTCTTTCAGAGGAAGCAAACTGTATTCAGGGAGAATGGAAACTGAATGGTCCAGGGTCAGAGTACACTAATGTCACAGGACCTGGGATACCTGATTCAAAGGTGAATCCCAAAACTGGCATCTGCATGCACAAGTCCAACCCCAAAGGCATAGCCCATGATAATCCAGCATGTGTGGGCTTACCTTGTCCATTAACCCATGACCATGAACACTGCTTTCAGCTGTTACAGTCACATACACCCCTATTCATTTTCCTTTCACTTGTATTACATCATGACTGCACAATGCCATTGCTAGACCCATCTTCCATATTTGTATTACATCACGATCGCCACAGCCATCATTAGATGACTCATCTCTTATCTTTGACTCATCTCTCATATTTGTATTACATTGTGATTGCCACAGCTATCGTTAGATGACTCATCTTACTCATTCCTTATCTTTGACTCATTTCTTATCTTTGACTCATTGTTGACTTACGCCTGCCCTAAATCACCTACACCTTATATATAGTCAACAATGTACTTAGTAGTTCCTTACTTTAATCTTACTAGGTTTTCACCTGAATATTCCTTCACTTAAGACCTCCAATTTTAAGTTGTCTGAATCGATATTCAAGACAAAGACACTCTCTTTGTCTTGTCTTACAAACCTTGCATTTGCAAAGGTCTTGACTATAACTTCAGCTGTTGCTCTTATCGAGCTGCTGTTGTTATGACCATCCTAGTTCGTAACATCAGCTAGGTGGTGGGATGGAGGGTAAGGGTGGAAATCCTGTTCATAGCAGGAAGTCCTCCTTGAGAAAGGAAGTTTCTGTAGCTGCCACAACTGATGCACCTAGTAACTCTCTGTCTCCATCACTACCCACTTCCCATACCACAGACCTAGCATGTGCAATCATTCACAAGATTGATGAAGATTCACCAGCCAATTCTCTGCCAAGTGAAGAGAACATTGCCTGCATCATACATTACACAATGTCAACAATCCTCAACTCCAGCATGACATTGACAATAATCACCAACCACAAATTCTTCTGGACCTTCTCCAATGATTCACATGTGACCATGAAAACAGCCAATCATGGCCGCCTCCCTACGTTGGGTCATGGTGAATGCATTGCAGATCTTAAGATTGGGGGCAGGACTTGTTGTATTCAGCTCACTAACTGCCTTCACACACCAGGTGCCATGATAAACCTGCTCTCCATAGGTCATATGGTTGATAAGGGCTGGGCAGTCAATTTCTTGCCTGACCCAGCATGCTGTCAGTTAGTCTGTTGTAGTGATTCACTTGGGGAAGTTTTGATGACCAGCAAACTGGTATTTCTTGATTTGCAGTTCATACACCCAGACCATGCCTCTCCTTTGCCTCCATGTGAGTTGTCTGCCTTTGCACATGTTCCCATTATGTGGGACCTCTGGCATGCACACATGAGACATCCCGGTGGTGATGCTGTCAAATGTCTTCCTCTCATTGTGAAGGGTGTTAATGTCAGTAGCTCTTCTACTCCCTTACAATGTTGCAAATCTTGTGTTGTTGCCAAGCACCCTTGTCAGCCTTACCCCCCTTCTGAAGAACCCAGGGCACAGCATATGCTTGACCTTATTCATTCTGACTTGTGTGGCCCCTTCCCTGTAGTCACACCTCATGGTAAGTTTCATTTCATTATTTTCCTTGATGACCATACAAATCTCCTCAATATGCAACTTTTGGCCAGCAAAGACCAAGCCCTTGGAGCATGGAATGTCATACACACCTGCTGGGAGAACCACTTTGGTTGCACCATCAAAATCTTCAGATCCAATAATGGTGGGGAATTTGTTAATGCTGCTTTCACCTCGGCATTGCAGGATGTGGGCATCAAAAGGCAGCTCTCAGTGCCTTATGCACATCAGCAAAATAGTAAGGCCAAGAGAGCCATCTGCACCTTGGAGGGTCATATGTTTGCCATGTTGGAAACCACTTGTCTCCCAGTGAACTTGTGGGGTGAGGCCATCCTGACCACATGCTATCTGTGGAACAGGTCTGAATCTCATATTCTTCCCCCTGCCATCATGCCTTTTGAGCTCATCAATGGCCATCAGCCAGATCTCTCTCATCTGCATGTTTTTGGTGCTAGATGTTTTGCTCACATTCCCACTGAGCTGCAGACTAAGCTTGGTCCCCATTCTCATCCTGCCATCTTTGTTGGGTACCCTGAGGGCATGAAGGGTTATTGCCTTCATGACAAGGACTCTGGCACATTTTTCATGGCCCAGGATGTCATTTTCGATGAAAACATGCCTGGTATTCCCCATTCCTCTTCCTCAGACTCTGACTCTGATGAGCATGATGGCACTCTCATCAAGCTTCCTCTCTTGCCTGTCACTCCTCCACCACTGGCTTTGCCTCCCCCTGCCTGCAGATCTTCGTGTACATGGGTTCCTACTGCAGCTGGGCGTGTTTACCAGGATGAGCTCACAGCCTCTAAGGCATGACTGGAAACTCTGCAGAAGGAGCATCAGTGTTATGCAGGTGTAGTCTCTAGTGAGGGGGTGCCAGCAGAGTCTCTGCCAGGTGCCTTACCAGCTTCTGAATCTCTGTTAAGAACCATGCTCAAAGGAGAGAGAGACTGACTCAGAGGGGCTTGGCCTCAGCTCATACACTGTGCCCCTTACCCGAGTATGTGCCCTTCATTTCAGAGGAAGTCCAATGATGATCCGATGAAGTCTGGAGGACTTCTGGAGGCTGGCTACTCTGGTGAAGAGTGCAGGAGGACTTCTGGAGGAGTGCAGGAAATGTCTGGAGGAGCGTGGGAGAGTTCCGGAGGAATGTAGGAAGTGCTCAGGAGAGTTCCCACTGCAAGGTAATACTTCTACAGGAAAACAGGATGGAAGGATAGGAGGTCTAGAGGATAGGAGGACAGGATGTCCGGAGGTCTGGAGTATGGAGGACAGGACATGGAGGTATGGAGGATGGAACGTCTGAAGGTACAGAGGGTGGAATGTCTGAAGGTACAGAGGGTGGAACGTCCAAAGGACAGGATGCCCAGAGGTATGAGGGTCAGGATGCCCAGAGGTACAGAAGACAGGAGGTCTGGAGGTCTGGAAGGAATAGGGGCTACATTGGATGAAGTCTGATGTAGAAGCAAACAGAGGTAGACTACCCTAAGGTAGAGTCGGAGGGACAGGAAGTGGACCTAAGTCCAGAAAGAGGGTAAGTGCCAGAAAGGCAAGACTCCAGCCTAGGGAAGTAATCCCTAGACTTGGGACAGAGACATAGGGGACAAATCCGAAGGTCTGGAATTCCGGCCTAGGGAATCCATCCCTAGGCCTTATGGAAAAGGACAAACTCAGATGGACTGAAGTCCAGAAGAAGATTGGGCAAGTCTAAGGTAATATTCAGACTGAGGACTCTACTGTAGTTATACAGGGGTTATATACTAGAGGCTATCTGAGAGGATCAGTAAGCAAAGGAGTAAGGCTATGTATGAGCATGCAGAAACACATTGGTAAGTAAGACAGAACATAAGTAAATGAACTCAGAGATGAAACTAGTACAAGGATCAATCAGCAAGACAGAAAGAGAGATAACTGAGAACTGGAAAGGCAGAGATGCCTAAATGGGGATAGGTGCAGGATCTTGGACGGAGGGTGGGAATGGTCCGGAGATAGTACAGTTAATATCTGGAGGTCCGGAGATCTAGGGATCTGGAAGGCAGGACGGAAACAGGACTGAGATATGTGAGGTGGTGGATGTAGTCTGGAATCCAAGAGGAGGTAAAGTCCAGATGTCTTGCTGGATGGAATGTGCATAGGGTGGACGGGATAGGGGATCCAGGAATGAGTCAGATATGGGGTCTGGAAATAGGTCCAGAAAGCGTGGGAATATGATGGGATCTATGTCTGGCATACAGGATATGACACATTGCTGCAAAGTCAGCACCTGTGGATGGTGATTGACCAGAGTGAAGTCAGGTACTAGGTTCCATAGGATTTGAGATGGGTTTGAGATCTTCAAAACAAAAGTGACAGATGATGGATTCAATGTAGGAATGTTGAGATAAGGAAATGGTATGTTCATCATGGTTTCATGTGACCTTGATTCTGAGTAACCAGTGGAGTTCACTGAGGTCAGTGATTTCCATGTGCTTCCTGATCTGGTCCTTTAGTTCACTTATCTCATCCATGGACTTAGCTGCAAGTGTGCAGTCATCGACATGCACAATGACAATGGTGATTTCTTTGCTCTGCCTCTTCCTATAGAATACTGCTTGATCCACCGCGCACTGCGTAAATCCCAGCTTCTCCACCAAAATCTCTATGAGTCATTGGTACCAGTGCCTACCACTTTGCTTCAGACCGTATAGAGTCTTGCAGAGGCGACAAACTTGGTTTGGGTGCTTGATGGATTCAAAACCTAGGGATTGACACATATAGATAACTTCATCATCAGTGAGTCTTCCATTTAGATAGGCTCCTTTGATGTCAATTTGATGAAGTTCTAGGTTTAGGTGCGCAGATAAGGCTAGGACTGTTCTGATAGAAGATAGGCTGGCGATGGGCACATATGTATTGATGAAGTTGACTCTGGGTACTTGGGAGAAGCCTTGGGCAACAAGGTGAGCTTTGTGGCATACCACATTTCCCACAGCGTCTTTCTTTGCATGGAAGACCCATTTGGAGCCTATGAGGTTAGCACCTGCAGGTAAATCTACAAGTTCCCATGTCCCTGCTGTTTGCAGAGTCGCTAACTCTTCTCTTATACCTTCTTCCCATTGCGCCCAGTCTGAATGGCACTTTGCCTCAGCTAAAGTGCTTGGTTTGAGGGCCTCTGCCTCTGCAATCTTCTCCCAAATCGCCATGGCATGACCAAGAGAGCAAAGTTCACTGTCCGAATCTTCAAGTATGGCCATGAGCTGTTCTACAGTGTTCTCTCCCTTGTTCACTGCTTCTTTGATGGTTGGAGGTGGGATATTCAGTAGTTGGATACCTCTAGGTACAGTACCTATTTCCTTCATTACGTCGAGTACATGCTGACTTGGTTTTTGGACTCATTTAGCGACCATATCAAGAATGGAAGAAGTTGCAAGGATGGGGATCTTGGAGGGAGGGGGTACTAGTGGAGTTCATAGGGCTAATGCTGGCATGCTGGGTGGTACTGTGGGGGTCCATGATGTGGGCATTATCATTGCATTAGGTATGTTATCACTTTCCTCTCCCTCATGATGTAATGGCTCAACATTGGACAGGTCCCAATAAACATTCCATTCCACAGATACCAAGTGCTTGGCAGGCCAATACACCCTGCACCCATTTGCACTCCCATCATCAATGTCTACCCATCAACCTTCAGCAACTCTGCCACCGAGTTTGCTACCATTCTCAATGTGCACCCAGACACAGGATCCCCAGGGACAGATATGATGGAGATCAGGCTTCTTTCCAGTGGCTGCCTCAAGGGGAGTACTACCTTCAAGTGCCTTGGTGGGAGTATGGTTTTTCAACCAAATGGCATGTCAAACAGCTTCTTCCCACAAGTTGTGTGGGCATCCACTTTCATGCAACATTGCTCGAACCTTCACTAGTAGAGTTCAGTTAAGCCTCTCAGCTACCCCATTATGCTGTGGGGTGTCATGCACAGTGAGTTTCTGCTGAGTTCCAGCAGCCTTGAGATGGTTCACAAACTCCTTGCCTAGGTATTCCACACCCTGGTCTGAGTGTAGAACCTTAATGTTGGCATTGTGCTGGTTGTGGCACCAGGCTTCAAAGTCTCAATATGCACTGAGGGCTTTGCTCTTGTGATGTAGAAGGTGGAGGTAAGTGAGTCTTGTCTTATCATCTGTGAAGCTGATATAGTAGCTTTGGCCCCCTAGAGTAGCAACTGGTGTGGGGCCCCACAAGTCAGTATGGACTTCACCTGCAAATTATTTGGCATGTTCTCCTTCACAGATCTTAGCTATTGGTTTCTATGTAGCTTTTGTGTATATGCAGGATTCACAAAAGGTGGGTTCACCTGAAGATAGGTCAACTTTGATACCAGAAACAAGCCCATTCTCAGCTAGGCAGTGTGCAGTGGATGGTGAAATATGCCCCATCCATTTGTGAAGTTCCATTACAGTAATGGCCTCCACTGTGGCATTCACACTGTGGCTATCAGATGGATGGATGACTTGATATAATCCACACCCTGACTTAGGAATCTGCCCTACAACATCATCTGTAGGGTCTCAAATGGTACAGGTACCATCAGCAAAGGTGATGGAGTACCTGAGCTTGTCGAGGCGGCTGATTGAGACGAGAGTATAGCCAACAGCAGGAGAGTAAGGAACTTCAGTGAGTGTCAATTTGGACACATCAACACCATTTGGGACCTCAATAATGAGTTCCCCAATGCCAGTGGCATCAAAATAGTGCTTGTTTGCAGCAGCAAACATTTTTGGTGGAATGGGTGTCAAGGTTCTGAATTGGTTGTGGTATGGGGAGGTATGTTTCATCATACCAGAGTCATAGAGCTTGACAGTGGTGCCATTACCATGGTCCTTAATGACTTCAGCAGTGATCTCAATGGATAAGTCAGTGTCATTTCCACTGCTAGGGACTGCTATGTCAGTTTCCCAATTACTCATTAATGGTACATCATTTTTATCTATGTCCAAGAACCAATCTTCATTAGTGCTGATGAAGTTTGTCCATTCTTTGTTGTTGTCATCTGATGATTCAGTGGAGAGCAGACTAGGGATTGAGTAGGAGGACTTGCAATTGACTGCAAACACAGCATCATCCTCGGAATCATCATTGGCTGCTGCATTAGCAGAGCCCATGGTGCCAGTGTTACCACTCAGTGTCTTCTAAGGCTCTGGGCATTGACCTTTAAAATGCTCTCGTGAGCTACAGTTCCAACAGGGCAGGCGAGGTCTGTTGCCTCCACCTCGTCCCCCTTGGTGAGACCCTCTATGGCCTCCCCTGCCTTGACTATGGGATGACAAGTCCATAGCTACCATAGCTTCATCAGTGCCTTGGGTTTTGGCACCTTGATTGCTGTGACACTTGGATTCATCAATGATTATCAAGATTAAGACATTGGGGTTAATAGTTTGAGTTGGACTATAGAGCCAATGAAGGTTCAACAACTCTGCTGGCTTGCAGGACAATAGAAAGAAAAATGCCTCTACCTCTGGGGTGAGAGGAAGGCTACTGACTCTCTAGGTGTTGGTCAAAGTGTACCAAGCGATATGTTCAACCCTTAAGGGAAGCAAGGAAAGCAAGGATCCATGAAGTGATGCTGGGTCAACTCTGGTGAAGCACAATGAGTGCGTGTGCATAGGAATGTGGAGCACGTAGGTGTGCGAAGCGTGGGAATAATGTGCAAGTTGTGTGTGAATGTATAAGAAACTGGTAGAAGTCATGAAGGTGTGAACTGAGGCTGCTGAGTGGAGACTGATGATAGTAGACTGTGCTGATGGCTAGGGTGACAACTAATGCATACTGGCTGAAGATGATAGATTCTAACTCTAGACAATGACTACTGACATGCTAAGTGACATGATGGTGGTTGGTGTATTGAAAACTTCCCTAGGCAACAGGTAAGCTGTGCCTAGGTGCGCTCCCAGGGCTCAGAAGTGAATAGGGAGCACTCTAAGTATGTAAGTGATGTAAGTAAGGGTCCATGATGAAATAATGTCATGCAGATACTAAATATGGTCTGATAATGAGAATAAACAAGAAAGGACTCACTAGGGAACTGGTTGGACAATGGATGGATGCTCCCAGATGCTGCATGACATAAGGTGACCAAGTGTGGGAAGAGTGTGTGAATGCATCGTGTGGTGTGGGAAAGTGTCGCGCCTCTGGTGCATTTTGTGAGACAGTTATAGATAGTGAGTTATGCCCTGTACCAATCATTGTGAGTCAAAATATGGGCAATATATGCCTGGAGGAATCTTGTTCTCTACACCAAGCTGTAGTAAACTGTCCTGAGGTGAAGCCTGCAAGATGGTTGGGGAGAGATTGGATTATAGTTGACTGGTAATCCTTCTCATCTATCTGAACTCCTACTGCTGACAACTCATCCCTCTTTGCACGCAGTTCATCAAGGAATGTGTGTACATCACCTCTGCCTGGACACTTTGACTCTAGGAATTTTGTCCAGAGATCTGTCTGTGCATAAGCACCCTTCTCAGTGTATTCACACACAATCTCATTCCACATTGTGACAATGTTGGGTAAGTTCTGTACATGTAATGCAGTAGAGTCAGGGATATGCTGGGTAAGCAAGTGTTTGGTAAGGTTTTTGTGTTTCTGCCATTGAGCAAGTGCTACAGGGTCAGGAGGTGATACAATGGTTGTTCCTCTGGTTGTTGTCAATGGGCTGACAGGCTTTGGGTTAGTCCCATCGAACTGCTTCCATAGATCCTTCACTTCAATAGCAATCTGGAAGCATAGTGAGAAGATCGCCCAGTTGGTTCCTTTGATATCAAGCTTGGGTACATTGGTGGGAAGAGTATCCATTGTGATGGGCACAGTAGTAGACATCGTGTGTAGCAGCTTTCAGTAGTCAAATGTGGGACATGGGGTTAATTAGAGCTCAGGGCTCATAACCTGAAAAGATAATACAGCTCGTGTGGGTCTAGATTAAGTAGACACTCTTTGGAAAGTAAGTATAGGTGAAGTAAAAGTAAAAGTTAGGTATCTTACCTCAGAACATGCATGCAAAAGCAAACATCTGAGGTTATAGCTCGAATACAAGGTAGCTTAAATAGACCCAATGATCTTGTATGTAGGTGAGACAAGAAATAAAGTAAGAAACAGCACTGGCCCAACATCAGCAAAATCATAAAAACTCTTAGTCAACTTATCTTGCTTATTTTAACTTGAAACAATATTAAGTGCACCAAGTTATCTAAGAAGATCATTTCTACTTAATTTCTACTTAGAGAATTCTTCACAAAGGAAATGTAAGAAAGAAATAAAGCTAATGCTGCAAATCAAGTGCAATTCAGAATTTTAAGTAGGCAGGTGATGATAAGTGAAATTTGAGATCTACTAAGTGGTAGACTCACTCAGAGTGTCATTACTAAGCAGAAAACATAAGTTGATTTCAGCTAAACAATACTAAGTACTAAGATAAGTCAATGCGATCTCATATGCATGGTGATCAATGAAATTGTTGACATAATACATGCAAAAAGCATTGAGTGTCTGTGAGTAAGTGAGATTGGTTGGCACAAAGTCACCCCCAAATACTGGAATAAGGTGGGCTGCACAAAATATACTATCAAGGTGGATGACAGATACACAGTGTGCTCCATCTTCCAGAAGCTCCAGCTCTCCAACCCACATTCCCATAAGTTCATCTGGGGAGTCAGCCACACATTTGAACCATTGTACAAGTGCACAAGGGTATGTGATACCATCATGCTTCAAAGAAAAAAATAGTCTCACTCAAGCAATGTTGAGGCCACACATGCCATTGGCAGACAAATCAGTGCTAACAAAGATGCAATCATAGCACCCAGGGCCATTTCTCCAGGTATCTACAGCACAAATACACTCATAGCGCATACCACCAATCCCTGATAAATCACTAAGAGCAAAGAAGGTGGCCACAGCTGAAGTGTACAGTGTGATCTTTTCATAGATCTCAGGAAGTGCAGACTAGGATGAGTCAGAGCTAGATGAGTCAGAGTTAGAGCAGCATTGGTCACACAGAAAATGCTGAATCAAAGTTGTGAAGTTGGGTTGACCTATCTGATCTGCAATGAGCTCTGGGTAGATCCATTTGGCTGTAGTAAAGTGTATGGTAAGCAGAAGCATGCAAGTATGTACAAAACTACTTACCAGCTGTCTTCACCAGGTCAACATGGGCAAGTACCATTGGCCCATCAACAGCATTGGCATCAGGCTCAGCATTGGTTTTACCCTCATCCTCATCTGCATTACCTTCGGCATCATTAGTTGCATGATGGTAGCACCCAAAAGGCTCATCCTGTTCTGGGATATCTTGTTTGATGTGTGCTTCCAATGGTGCATTTAGTATCCCTGCGAATTGTGAAGGTGGTGATTAGCATTGGCGAGCCCAGCATCATGAAAATCACATACCAAGTTTGTTAAGGATGTATGACAAACACATCCCTTGTAGCATCCTGTGGTCAAAAAAATTGACGCATGAAGCAGCTAGCTTGTCAAGATGTTGATTGGTTAGTAACATTTGACTGAGAGCTTCGAAACAACTCAACCAGCACCATGGCTCCTTGACAGCTTTAATGTGTTTGGAGTCTGTAATAGATGAACAAAGCCCATTTGGTGCACTGAATGCTTGAATGAGCTTATGGTAATGGATGAGTGAATGTTATCGAGGGAGATTAAATCCTTTGGGCTGAACACCAGATGTTTGGAATATCTTGTGGTACCTGTGGAAATGCTTCAAGGTGTCATCCATTGCATCGAGGCTGCTAGAGCTGATGATGTTGCAATGAGCAATGTAGATGAAGTTGAGTAGCACTCACAAGGCCTGTACCATCTCTGTGGGTACATGACCTTCAATAGCAGGTATTGTTAAGAACCATGTTGCTCAAAGGAGAGAGAGACTGACTCAGAGGGGCTTGGCCTCAGCTCATACGCTGTGCCCCTTACCCAAGTATAGGCCCTTCATTTCATATGAGGTCCAATGATGGTCCGACGAAGTCCAGAGGACTTCCAGAGGAGCATGGGAGAGTTCCGGAGGAATGCAGGAAGTGTTCAGGAGAGTTCCCACTGCAAGGTAATACTTCTACAGGAAACAGGATGGAAGGATAGGAGGTCTGAAGGTCCAGAGGACAGGAGGACAGGAGGACAGGAGGACAGGAGAGCAGGATGATGGAGGGCAGAACGTCCAAAGGACAGCAGGTATAGAGGTCTGGAAGGAATAGGGGCTACATCAGACTTTGTCCGATGTAGAAGCAAACAGAGGTAGACTACCCTAAGGTAGAGTCGGAGAGAACAGGGATTGGACCTAAGTCCAGAAAGAGGGTAAGTGCTGGAAAGGCAAAGCTCCGGCCTAGGGAATAAATCCCTAGGCCTGATGAGTAGGACAGACTTAGGTGGACCAAAGTCTGAGAGAGGATTGGGCAAGTCTAAGTTGATATTCAAACTAAGGAAACTACAGGAGTATCTACAGGGGTTATATACTGGAGACTATCTGAGGGGATCAGTAAGCAAAGGAGCAAGGCTATGTACGAGCATGTGGAAACACATTAGTAAGTAAGACGGAACATAAGTAAATGAACTTGGAGATGAAGACTTGTACAAGGATCAATAAGCAAGATGGAAGAAGAGGTAACTGAAAGCCAGAAAGGTGGAGATGTCTAAATGGGGATAGGCACAGGATATTGGACAGAGGGTGGGAATAGGTCCAGAGTTAATATCCGGAGGTCCAGAGATCTGGGGATCCAGAAGACAAGGTGGATACAGGACCAGGATATGAGAAGGTGGATATAGTCTGGAATCCAAGATGAGGTGAAGTCTGGATGTCTTGCTGGATGGAGTGTGCATAGGGTGGACAGGATAGGGTGGTACAGATCAGGCTAGCAGTGAGGATCCAGAGGTCCAGAGCTCAGGGGTAAATCTGGAGTGGAGTCAATCCTACTAAGGTGTGGAGCACACAGTGGAAGGGGATCTGGCAATGAGTCAGATATGGGGTCCGGATGTAGGCTTGGAAGGCGTGGGAATATTATGGAATGTGGGTCCGGATTGTGGGATATGACAGGTATTGTCATATCCGCATATCCAGATCTCAGATCCGACCCTTATCTCATCTCAGATCCACATCTTATCTCCGATCCTATCCATAGCTTATCTCCCTCCAACATCTCATCATCCAATCTGTTCCACTTGTCCGGTCCAGTCCACAACTCATCCAAATCCACAACCAGTGCTCATCTCCTTTTGGTAACCCCCTAACTCCGGTATTTTGGTTATCTGTATATCCGTCCTGCTCCCTTATCCGCTACCTATGTTTCATTTCCATTTCATGATTTGTGATCTGTTTCTACTTACCAATAGACTATCCACATGCTTCGTACATAGCCTTGGACTCTGCTGATTGATCATTCCGTTAGATACCTATAGTATATAACCTCCTGTAACTTTCTGTAGTACCTCAGTTCAAATATCATCTTAGTTCTACTCATTCCTGTCCTCTGGACTTGAGTACCTCTACTCTCGTCACCCTCTGAGACTTAGGATTGATTCCTATAGTTTATCTGCATCTGCCTCTGTCCCCGACAGTCCATTACCATTAGTTTCTAGTCTGGACTTGTCTGGATTAGCCTTATGATACTTATCCCTCATCCAGAAGTCATCCAGATCCGTTACGCTACTCGTCCAACCTTCTGGACGCGCTAGTCTTGCCTTCCTGAAATAAGGGGCAATACTTGGGTAAGGGGCACAGCGCATGAGCTGAGGCCGAAGCCCTTCAGATCCAATTACCCTTGAGTACGACCTTAACAATGACCAAGGTTTGAAACCAAGGTATGGGTTGACTAGCCTGATGCCTAAGCTCACAGGCTTTGTCTTTTAGGGGGGCTACCTAGTAGTCATGGCCATGCATGATTCCCAAATCATGCAGGACATCCATGGGGCAGTCAAATCACAACTGTCCCCAGTTGTGTGCTCAATCAAGCATTATTGTATAATTTTGACACATAATCATGGAATCTGGCTACCAATTGTGGTTCAGGAAGGATTTGCCAAGTACCCTCTCTTTTTATTTTTATTTCTTTTGATATTGTCTCTATGATCATGCACACTCATCTTTTGACAGTGTGCATCTGCACAGAAATTTTTGTTGTGGACATTCATTTATCCCACTCACTAAGTTTATGCAAGCATACAATCCATATGATGCATTTCCATAGATTATGGGAGGGTGGGTTGGGTTATAAAAGTCAATCACTGTCCATGACTAACTCATCTTCACTTGGTTCAGTGGCACTTGGCTGGGATAATTCTTCATCTTCCTCTTCAAGGGGGTCTGCTAGTGATGGTAATAATGATAAATCCCTAGAGATATATGGTACAAGTCTAAATGCAGCTACACCACATTTAGATAAGATACCATTCATTTCTCTTAGGACATAAGATCCTCCCCTGGTCTGTCTTTCTATGACGGGCCTAGATACTGAGGTTTTGTTTTTCGATTAAGTTCTTGCTCAATCCTTGTATTTCTTACAAGGACCAAGTCTCCTTTCTTGAAAGTTTCACATTGCATTTGTAAACCAAACTTATGTTCAAATTGAGCTTTGGACTTAAACTGAGCCTTCTTCAAGGTCTTTGCAGCACGGTCTATGTCTTCCTGCCGCCTTTTGATTTGGCGGATATGTAGGGATAAGAATTCTGCTGGGTTCATATTAGCATGGAATCCTTCTACCATGAAGGTTGCTTCTGTTAAATCAAAGGGTAGAACAGGATGAACTCCATGTAATAGATAGAAGGGGGACCATCCAGTCATGTGACTAGTGGTTATGTTTTCTGCAAACAAGGCCTGCCTAACTTTCTCAGGCCATTTTGTAATATTCTTTCCACAACTTTTTACTATAGCTTCTCTTATATTGAAATGCCCATGTTCAACAACTCCATTGGCTTGGGAATTGTAAGGGGAAATAGTCACATGGGGAATATCAACACACATGAGGAGTTGGTCAAATGCTCCTCTAACTTTGGGTCCATTGTCAGTCACAACTTGACCAATGGCTCCATATCTGCAATACAAATCCTTCCAGAAAATCTTTGCCATAGCTTTGGCAGAGGGGGATCGTAAAACTCTTCCTTCAACATAGCGAGATAAATCATCTCTAGCAACTACAAGATTTTTGTGGCCTACAGCTGAAGGCATCTTCATAATATCCACATAGATCTTGACAAATATGGTTGCAGGAGTAGAAACAGTAATAGGGATATGCATCTTCTTGACACTTCTAACTTGGCAGTCATGACAGGACTGCACATGGTGTTTCACATCAGTGTACAAGTGAGGCCAATAAAAATGATAACGAATAGTCTCAAATGTGGCTTGTACACCTTTATGTCCTAGTTCTTCATGAGCTTTAAGAAGTATTAATGCTCTCTTCTTAGCATCAAATACTACAAGAAGAGGGGGTCATCCAACTAGTTTTTTAAACATCTGGTCACCATGGACAAAAAATTGTGTGGCCCGGTTAACAAATTTTCTATGCTGGCCAGTCCATTCAAACTGAGGTGACTCCAAGGTGCTGAGGAATTTGAAAATTTCTCTCAAAGTCTTTTCTTGACTAGTTGTGGAGGCTAGGATAGATGGTAGGTTGGTTGGTTCATAGGAATGAGGGAGGATAGGAAGTGATAATGAATGTGATCGGTAGCATTCCTGAGATATTCCAGAAAATAGGGCTATGTCATCTAGCCAGGAATCTTCATCAGGCTGTATTTCTTCATCTTCTGCTAAAGGTCTTCTGGATAGTGCATCAGGACCTTTGAAACGTAAAGCAGGAACATGAACTAGGGTGAAATCGAATAGGAGTATTCCTTGAATCCAACAGTTGATGGTGGCATTGGGTTGTAAATCAGGTTCATTAAGCATTCCTTTGATGTATTTTGCGTCAACTTCCACAATCAAAGTCTGTACTCCAATAATGTGAAGCTGGAAATGCCTAAGTGCATGGTAGAGTCCATAGAGTTCTAGTTTTGGTTGGGAATATCTTGATTCTGTGTCACCCATTGGTAGTGAACCATAATGGGCTGGTCTTCTTCTTCCTTCATCATCTATCTGTGACAATATGATTCCCACTGCCATACAGTGGCTCAAAAAACTGTTTGCATGTTTTGACATTTTTCACTATCTATGATATTGTGTGAGAATGAACAAATGGCTCAAGGACATGGTTATACCACATTGTAGTATGGCTTCAGGGCTTTCATTTGAGCCCTACACCGTGTGAATCGGTGGAGATATGGTGGAGACATAATGCTTGTAAAATGATGACTCATGTGGACAGTTTTTTGAGTGTATATTAAAACTATATAAATCATTATTTATGACACCACAAAAATCATGCCACTATTATATAAATTATGAAGTGGTGTCATTATGTTATTTTATGACTATATCTAACTATATAAACCAGAATATCTCATGTATCATAGTCATAATCACCATGAAAGCCATCTCCTCTGCTCAAAGAGATAATATCCTCTCTCTGTCTTATGCTGGCCTCTCTGCTCACCAAATTTCCTCTAGAACTGGAGTATGCAAGTCCACTGTGGCCAAGTTTATCAAAGAAAGCCACCCAGACAAGGAAAACTCTTGTGGAGGACATCCATCCAAGCTTACCTCTACTGACAAAAGGGCTATTATCCAACATATCACTACAGGAAAGGCTGATAATGCTGTCCAAGCCACCCATTATATCAATTCCACCATCACTACCCCTGTCTCTTCACAAACTGTGAGGAATGTTCTCAAGGCAGCTCATCTCAAGGCAGTAACAAAGAAGAAAAAGCCTCTTCTCTCCATCAAACATAGGCAGAGAAGACTAGCCTTTGCCTTAGCTCATCAACACTGGACTGTAGAGGACTGGAAGCATGTTATATGGTTAGATGAGACCAAAATCAATAGGATTGGGTCAGATGGGAAGGTATATGTATGGAAAAAGAAGGGAGATGGCCTAACAGACAGAGAGGTTAATGGGACTGTCAAGTTTGGAGGAGGTTCTTTAATGGTATGGGGCTGTATGGGATGGAATGGTGTGGGAATGCTTGCTGAGGTTGAGGGGAAGATGAATGCTGAGCAGTATGTGGACATTTTAAATGACCACTTGCTGCCTAGCTTGGCAGAATCAGGGATTGATGAAGAAGATATCATTTTCCAACAGGATAATGATCCCAAGCACACATCCAGAAGAGCTAAGGAATGGTTTGAAGAACATAACATCAATGTTCTTGACTGGCCAGCACAGTCTCCTGATGTCAATGTCATTGAACATCTCTGGGGAACACTCAAGAAAAAGCTTCAAGCATATGAAAACCCCCCTAAAGGAGTATGGGAGCTTTGGGAGAGAGTAGCAGTGGAATGGGGGAAGATCACAGCTGAAGATTGCCAGAAATTAATTGAGAGTATGCCTAGAAGGATAGAGGCAGTAATTAAAGCCAAGGGAGGTCATACAAAATACTAGAATACCTGGTTATTATTGTAAAATACTTGAGTCAAAAAACTGTCCACATGAGTCACCATTTTGTGAGCCTTGTATCTCCACCATATCTCCACCGATTCCCACGGTGTAGGGCTCAAATGAAAGCCCTGAAGCCATACTACAATGTGGTATAACCATGTCCTTGAGGCATTTGTTTGTTCTCACACAATATCATAGATAGTGAAAAATGTCAAAACATGCAGACAGTTTTTTGAGCCACTGTATATAATACATATTTCACCGCCCCATCGGCCCACCCATCTATCTAATATACCCCCACCTCGGCCCACCCATCTACAAAATAATACTAATATGTTGGCCCACCTGTCTATATAATAATATCTGCCATACATCTCTCTTCAGCCCAGCTGTCTATCATATATGTCTATCCTACTCTACATATTGCCCAGATGGGCCCACCCATCTCCATTGGTAATAATATTTCTCCTGGCCCATCCACCATCATTGAGGATATTTATAACATTGGCATCAATGGGCCCACCCATCCCCATTGGAAATAATATCCCTCCTGGCCCATCCGTCATAGTCAGGGATATTTTTACCTACAGCCCATGGTCCACTGGCCTGTATTATACAGGATATTATGCATGTTTGTTCACTCATATAATATGGAGATAGGTCACTGCAATATGTGTACTTACACCAGCAGATGCACCACACCAGCAGATGGTCTTGATGAATGCATGTATGGCCAATGTTCCCACAATCACACCAAAGTTTTGGTTAAGGAATTCGAACTAGGTGTTCTGTGGGATGAATATGGCCTTGTTGGAGACATTGTGGTATGTACAATACTCTATCTACTTGTCTCTTTTGAACTTACACTATTTATACAGCCATTCACTAACTACTTTCCACATGCTGACATACACAAGCTCCTTTCCCCAGAGATCTTACACCAGCTCATCAAGGGAGCATTCAAGGACCACCTAGTTCAGTGGGTGCATGACTACATTGAGGCTCAATATACAGAAGCCAATGCGAACAGGATACTGGACAACATTGACCATCGGTAAGTTTATCTTCAAATTCACTTAGCTGCTGCTGCTGCTGAACATGTGTCACACTACTAGCATCACTCTAGCTCCAGTGTTTGCAGGCCTTTGACAATTTCCAGAGGGTAGAGGATTCAAACAGTGGACTGGTGACAACTCAAAAGCTCTCATGAAGGTCTGTACTGATATTCCTCTATTTTTTCATAGCAACAGTACTAATATTTCTAATGCACGTTTACTGCACAGGTCTATATACCTGTTAAGGTCGTACTCAAGGGTAATTGGATCTGAAGGGCTTCGGCCTCAGCTCATGCGCTGTGCCCCTTACCCAAGTATTGCCCCTTATTTCAGGAAGGCAAGACTAGCGCGTCCAGAAGGTTGGACGAGTAGCGTAACGGATCTGGATGACTTCTGGATGAGGGATAAGTATCATAAGGCTAATCCAGACAAGTCCAGACTAGAAACTAATGGTAATGGACTGTCGGGGACAGAGGCAGATGCAGATAAACTATAGGAATCAATCCTAAGTCTCAGAGGGTGACGAGAGTAGAGGTACTCAAGTCCAGAGGACAGGAATGAGTAGAACTAAGATGATATTTGAACTGAGGTACTACAGAAAGTTACAGGAGGTTATATACTATAGGTATCTAACGGAATGATCAATCAGCAGAGTCCAAGGCTATGTACGAAGCATGTGGATAGTCTATTGGTAAGTAGAAACAGATCACAAATCATGAAATGGAAATGAAACATAGGTAGCGGATAAGGGAGCAGGACGGATATACAGATAACCAAAATACCGGAGTTAGGGGGTTACCAAAAGGAGATGAGCACTGGTTGTGGATTTGGATGAGTTGTGGACTGGACCGGACAAGTGGAACAGATTGGATGATGAGATGTTGGAGGGAGATAAGCTATGGATAGGATCGGAGATAAGATGTGGATCTGAGATGAGATAAGGGTCGGATCTGAGATCCGGATATGCGGATATGACAGTCATATAGTTCAGTTTCCCCTCTGTGATTCATGAATTTATAGTCATTTGTGAGATGGGAATCACATAATGACCTAGTTGATATTGTGAAGCAATAAGAAGGTTAAGGTATTGCCTTGCCTTTGGCTTATTCACTTTGGCTAGAGAAAACCATAGAGAAAAGTTCAAAGCCTAACAAAAAAAACCTATCTAAAAAGCCTGTGTTTTGTGTCTTCTTATTGTGTTATTATTTCTGAGTTGTTTTCTCTAGTATTTCCTTGATTTATTTTTCTATTGGGATGCTCTGACCCATCAGATACTTCACAAAATTGTACCTACAGGGTATGATGTCATAATGATGTCATATGGCTCCACAGATACTCCTGCAAGTATTCTGTTGAAAGTTATGATGTCATGATGATGTCATGATGATGTCATTTGTTCTGGAATGTTCTGCTCCACTTTCTGGAATATTCTGCTCCACTTCTGATGTCATTGCTCCGCTTTTTTACTTACATAATATTCCCACACAAAATGTATATAAGGAGGGCCCATTCTCCCCCCAAAAAAATAGGTTCTCCCACTTGCAATCATTTGAATCTCAGTTTGAGCTACTCACTGTGAAGATTGTTGCTTACAAAGAAAGCCCCTTTGAAGTACCAAGTGCAGGGAAAAGACATTCCCTTGAGATTACATAAGTTTCTTACAATAGAAACTTAGTTTATTTGTGAGACCAGCTTCTCACCTAGTTTCTGATATTGACCAATGCGAGCTTTGGTCAATCTGTTCATTTGTGAGACCAGCTTCTCACCTAGTTTCTGATATTGACCAACATGAGCTTTGGTCAATCTGTTCATTTGTGAGACCAGTTTCTCACCACTTTGTGCCTATTTGACCAACCAGTCTTTGGTCAACATATTCGTATTTGAGACTGTAGTCTCTACAGAGAATTATTTTAACGAGGAACCATGTTCCAGTGTCTAGACAGTTTATCCTAGACAAGTTTATAAGTTGGGATATAACACAAAAGCTCCAGCTAAGTTAATCACATAGATTGGTTTAGCAAGCCTCCCAAGAACTCACATGTTATCTACCATGAAAGAAGAAAAGTTGTAGACCATGTTAATCGAGGACTGGCAAGAAGTCTTATCCTAGTGTAATTGTGGTGTCATTACATTTTACACGCATTTATATAAGACCCTCAGTTATTAAGACACCGGTTTGGCAGGAGTACACACAGGAACAGTTCAGTGAGTGTTTTAACTCTGGCTACTAGAAGGAATTTGTTGATCATCATGATGATAGGTGCCAGGGCACAGGATGGAGGACAACAGATGAAGGGAGGTCGAAAAAGAATCGGAAAGCCTGCTTTCAAACTGGAAACTGACGGAGATGGGATGCCATTGCTTCCAGACATCACTGAAATGAAACTCAAGGAGAAGAAGGCCATAGTGAGGGCATTTCTTACATCGCACTATCGTGAGTCTATCGTCGCAACACCTGAGAATTTGTTGAATGCATGGACACAAGGATCTGTTCTAGGAGCAACAAGGCAGTCATGCCATAGAGCGCCATCATACAAAGTCATGATGACTTTGTGGCAAGGAAGTATGTTCCGGCAGGTGTGGACTTGAAGGAGCCTTCAAAGTCGCAAAATTGGGACACTACAGCCTTACTCAATTTCTGGCATGCTCAGCAGGAGAAAGGCAAAGGACCAACATTCCTGTTCAAAGCATGGAAGAACAAAGATGGAGACATGGTAGCATTGGTTGTGTCTGGGAATTTGCCTTCTCATTGGACTCATAAAGTCAGAAAGCAGATGATCTGAAGGCCTCAGAATTCATCAACCAACACCAAGAGCGATCCCAGGAGTAATCCCAAGAGTGACTCTGATCACATGGAGGATGATGTTGATGATGATGCAGCTGATGGTAGATCCCCACAAAAGAGACCCAGAAGAGAGCCAGGTCCTTCAACAGCACATGAAGGGACAGCAGTCCCATGTGCAATTCCAAAGCCTTGCCCAGTCAAGCCGGCGAAAACTGGTGCACTGCTGACATCACAAATGGGTGACCTCCTGGCTGGGTTGACTGACAGAGTCACTGGCAATGTTGAGGAGGATGTTGGAATGGAAGGAGGGCACATGTCTCCAATGCCAAAAAACATGTGGGGAAAAAAACCAGTGATTGAGCCATCAGCGAGGACAACCTGGAGTAAATCAACTCAACAAAGAGCAAGGGGAAAGAAGTAATGGACTGATACTACACTGCCTGCCTTTATGTACATGTCAATGTTATTCAATCTTCATGGCTCAGGAGTCCCGGGTGTCAAACATGGAAGTGTAAGTCTCACTTTGGCTCACCAAGTCCTGAGTGTCAAACACTGAAGTTAAATTCTCACTGTCCAGAGGATCACCGAGTCCCAAGTTTGATTCAAAGATTGAATTCAGGACTCAGTGATCCTCTGGACAGCAAGAATTTAACTTTGGTGTTTGACACCCGGGACTTGGTGAGCCAAAGCGAGACTTAAACTTCCGTGTTTGACACCCAGGACTCCTGAGCCTCCAGAACTCAATTGGAAATGGAAGAGGAATGCGTCGCAAATTCAGTTGTTTACACGATGTGGGTATGTTAATGAAAATTCAGAAGTTTACATGTGGTTTGACTACTATCAAACATTTGGTACTTTACATTTGAATCTGATCTTCAAACTGATTGATCAGTGAATCTACTACCTTGAGCATTTCAATGCTCATCCATTGGGCTCTTTGCAACCTCTGGAGGTCCGCATCAGCTCTTCTGAGTTTGTTGGAAGTTTCTGCCCAAGCCATCTGGAAGGGTCACTTGGCCTTGAGTAGCAGTGGAATGGAAGGATCAGGAAGATCCCCGGTATGGTGTTTGTAATCACCAAGTTGATCTTGAACAGATTGCACTTGCAGACAAATTAGCACAGAGATAAATGATCTGCTTGGTCAGATACTCACACCCGGTGTGTTCATATGACCTGAATGGTCAGAACTCCCAGGCCATCGAACGTAAATCTTCATTAGTGAGCTCCAGCTGCTCTGACTGAAGTTCATTAGAGGTGTCATCCACTTGGGAGATACAATAAGCATCTATAATCCTCTGGAATGAATGGACTCACATGACATAGACGCTTCTGATGCAGCCGGAACATCAATCTTAGGATCAGCAGAATCTGGCAACTCATCCACATCAATGATATCACCCTCAGGCCCAAGGTACAAGTCTGGATCGATGAGAAAACCTGGATGATCAGCTTGAGCCAGAGGTGATTGATCTGCAAGGGGTTAGTGAGCATGCATGGTGATCCTCGATCCTAATGAATGGATCAACTCACCAGGGATTGCAGCCAAGACATCTGGTGATCCGGATGACACAGAATCATATTCTATGTCATCATCTGGCCCTAGGTATAGATCATCTAAGGAATATCCAGTAAATAGATAAGGCATGATAAAAATACAACACACCTAGTGATGCCTGGGACACAGTGGACTCATGTTGTGTGGGGAACTTACTGATTTGTTGACTGATAATTGAAAAAACTTCGAAGTTCAACACAAAACCAGTGATTGCTGGAAGTTGAACTGGGACCAAACAAAGACAAACAATCAACAATTTTATCAATCGTCCATCAAATGTGTTGTTTCTTTTGAAACTTCATCCTTGTGATAACTGATTTCAACCCTATTTGAAGATCTTTAAATCTCTCAACTCAATCATCATGTCCACTCCAGTTGACAACTCTTTGACTGGTCTCAAGGCATCCACTGCCCAGATCATGGCCATCATCAGCAGTGCCTGGCAGATTCTCCCAGGTAACAGCCACTTTTCTCTGACAACACAGGTCAGTTCACTTGTGGTATGTAGCTTTCTTTTTTCTTTTCTTTTTCTCTCTCTAACATCCAGGCAGGCTCAAGTGATCAAGGACTATGGGTCTGGACCCCTGCCCAGCATCATGCTTTCATGCTCCAAGGAGCTATTGCATGTCTGGGGCATGACTCCCCAGGTCTGGCCCAACTGGCACAACATCAGGTATGATGATCCCCATCTCTTGACACATGTCTGGCGCCCCAAGCTCCTCACCTGGGAGGCCTTAGGTGACCATACCCTTGATCTCCCAGTTGCTGCTCCTCCCTCCACAGGTCCGATTCCAGTGGACCTTCCCTCCCCACCCATCTGCACCGGCAATGTCACCAGTCCCTCCACCAGCACCACCACCAAGTTCCAGGACAAGGGGAAAGGTAAGGCTGTTGATGCTGACCCAGAGCCTGAGGTGGAAGGGAGCCAGAAGAGGAAGTCTCCCATGATTTTGGGACTCTCCTCCAAACTGCCGAAGTCTGCGATGAAGACTCGCAAGCATGCGAAGTCCTCTCACTGGGTGACATCCAAGCCCCTAGTGGACTGGGAAGATGAGGAAGACATGGGTATTCAGGTATGTTGTCTGGTTCGTCTTTGACTTGGCTCACAGTTTCTTGTAGCCATTGTCGGGTGGAGTGCCAGAAGTCGTCCTTCCCCGGCTCTCCAATTCACCTAGATCACCCTGGGTTCCGACCAAAAAGCCCTTTGGCCCTGCTACAGTAAGTCACATTTATGTGTCTGGGACTTGGGTGTATGCTCACACTGTACCAGGTGATTGCTGGCAGTCACCTGGCGGTCATTGAGCCCTCCCAGCTGACTCCTGAAAGCCCGGTGGAGGCACCCCCAGTCATTGATGGAGGTGATATTCTCATTCCTGGACCAGTGAGTACTTTGATTTATTTGAAAGTGTCCATTCACTAACACAATCCACAGAACAACCCATGCCAGGCTTGCACCAAGCTAAAGTGGCCCTGCGCAACTCGGTTGGACAAGAGGACCGGGAATCCATGCATGTTGTGTGTCTGCTGCACAACAAAGAAGGTCAAGTGCATCCTGGTGACTATGGGTACCCTGCCAAAACATGTTCATGGGTCCTCTACCACCTGGAACACAAGGTCCAGGACACCCTCTAAGGCTCCCTCCAAAGCTCCCCCCACCTCCCAATCCAAGGCCCAGACTCACAGTCAGTCTCGTGGCAAGTCCAGAACTCTGGGTGTCACTGCTGTGACAACCCCCAAGACCCAGATGTGTGGTCGCAGCAAGACCATCACTGCCATCAAGGCACCCGCACCTGCACCAGCTCGTAAGTCACCCAAGTTTTGTTTCATCACCATCTGACCATTATTTTCCCTTATAGCACCTCTGTCTTCGAGTTCAGCAGTCCCTGCTCCAGCACCCAGTCTGGCAGTCCCTGCTGCAGCACCCAGTCTGGCAGTCCCTGCCGCAGCACTCGACCTGCCCATGCCAGATCTCCATGCCATGGCAATTGCAATTCGGGATGGTGCAGCTCGCATCGCCATTCTCGAGGCTCGTGTGGCAGAGCAGGATGGTAAGATTGATACCCTGCAATGCCTCCATGAAGGCCTTAGGTGCAAAATCATCAACTGGCACCCCACATTCCCACTTCCCGAACCTCCAGCCAATGCAACATCCTTGTTGCTTGATCAATCCGTCCCCCTGACCATGTCACCATCTGCATCTGCACTCCCCCCTCTCATTGATCTCTCGATAGGAGAGATGATGCCTGCACCCCCAAAATTTGAGGATGCCTCTGTCATTGAGGGCCTCCTGTTTGAGTACAACCAGGTTGTTCAAACAGAGGTTCCAGATACATCTGGCGAAATTGTGGACCCGGGTGATCCAGGCAACCTGGTCCCAGAATATGATTCTTCCAATGACATGGATGTTGAGGTGAAGGTTGAAGCATCTTCTGAGGAGGTTGACATGGCTACATAATTGCATAGTGATAGACATATGTACAAGTTTTCCAATGAATGTTACCTCTGCCAGTCCATTTATTCAATCACTGAGTCTCAAGTACTGAGTAGTGAAACCCAAAAGTTAGAAACAAACATCGAAACTCGAAACCCAACAGTCATAACAATGTATGAGTTTCAAGTTTTGAGTCTCAAATCACCAAGTCCTGAGTCCCAAAACCTGAACATCGAACCCCTTATATCAAACCCCGAAATCCAAAACTCAAAACTTGTCAAAATGTATGAGCTTTGAGTTTTGAGTGTTGAGTTTACAAATTGACACTCAAACCTCAAAGCTCATACATTTCAACAAGTTTCGAGTTTTGGATTTTGGGGTTCAATATAAGGGGTTTGATGTTCAGGTTTCAGGACTTGGGACTTGGTGATTTGAGACTCAAAACTTGAAACTCATACATTGTCATGACTGTCAGGTTTTGAGTCCCGAGTCCTGAACATCAAAACCTGACACCCGAAACTCGAAAGTCATACCAATATCTGAATTTTGAGTTTTGAGTTTCAAGACTTGAATCACCGAGTCCCAAGTCCTGAAACCTGAACATCAAAACCCGACACCCAAAACTCAGAAGTTGTACTGATATCTGAATTTCGAGTTTTGAGTTTCAAGACTTGAATCACTCAGTCCTGAAACCCAAAGCCCGACACCCGAAACTTGAAAGTTGTAAAAATGTATGAGTTTTGAGTTTTGAGTTTGAAAATCAATACTTGAAACTCATACATTTTTACAACTTTCAGGTTTCAGGACTTGGTGATTCAAGTCTTGAAACTCAAAACTCGAAATTCAGATATCGGTATGACTTTCAAGTTTCAGGTGTCGGGTTTTGATGTTTGGGTTTCGGGACTTGGGACTCGGGACTCAGTGATTCGAGTCTTGAAACTCAAAACTCAAAATTCAGATATTGGTATGACTTTCAAGTATTGAATCACTGAGTCCTGAAGTCCAACTACCGACACAACTTTGGGTGTCAGCATTCGGTATGCAGGTGTTAAGAACCATGCTCAAAGGAGAGAGAGACTGACTCAGAGGGGCTTGGCCTCAGCTCGTATGCTGTGCCCCTTACCTGAGTATGTGCCCTTCATTTCAGAGGAAGTCCAATGATGGTCCGATGAAGTCCAGAGGACTTCCGGAGGCTGGCTACTCTGGTGGAGAGTGCGGGAGGACTTCCGGAGGAGCGCAGGAAACGTCCGGAGGAGCGCGGGAGAGTTCCTGCTGCAAGGTAATACTTCTACAGGAAAACAGGATGGACAGATAGGAGGTCTGGAGGTATGGAGGACGGAACATCCGAAGGTATGGAGGGCGGAATGTCCAAAGGTATGGAGGGCAGAACGTCCAAAGGTATGGAGGGCAGAACATCCAAAGGACAGGATACCAGGACGTCCAGAGGTACAGAGGACAGGAGGTCCGGAGGTCCAGAATGAATAGGGGCTACATCAGACTTCATCCGATGTAGAAGCAAACGGAGGTAGACTACCCTAAGGTAGAGTCGGAGGGACGGGAAGTGGACCTAAGTCCGGAAAGAGGGTAAGTGCCAGAAAGGCAAGACTCCAGCCTAGGGAAGCAATCCCTAGACTTGGGACAGAGACATAGGGGACAAATCCGAAGGTCCGGAATTCCGGCCTAGGGAATCCATCCCTAGGCCTTATGGAAAAGGACAAACTCAGATGGACTGAAGTCCAGAAGAAGATTGGCAAGTAGAACAGGATCTAAGATGATGAACAGGAACTAAGATGATATTCAGACTGAGGACTCTACTGTAGTTGTACAGGGGTTATATACTAGAGGCTATCTAAGAGGATCAGTAAGCAAAGGAGTAAGGCTATGTATGAGCATGCGGAAACACATTGGTAAGTAAGACAGAACATAAGTAAATGAACTCGGAGATGAAACTAGTACAAGGATCAATCAGCAAGACAGAAACAGAGATAACTGAGAACCGGAAAGGGGGAGATGCCTAAATGGGGATAGGCGCAGGATCTCGGACGGAGGGTGGGAATAGGTCTGGAGATAGTACAGTTAATATCCGGAGGTCCGGAGATCTGGGGATCCAGAAGGCAGGGCGGAAACAGGACTGAGATATGTGAGGTGGTGGATGTAGTCCGGAATCTGAGAGGAGGTAAAGTCCAGATGTCTTGCTGGATGGAATGTGCATAGGGTGGACAGGATAGGGGATCCAGGAATGAGTCAGATATGGGGTCCGGAAATAGGTCCAGAAAGCGTGGGAATATGATGGGATCTATGTCTGGCATACGGGATATGACAGCAGGCCTCAGTGATTCAAGACAGGAAACTCGACAGTCATACAAATGTTTGAGTTTTGAGTTTTGAGTTTCAATGTTGGTGTTTTGAAGTTTTGGGTTTTGGGTTTCAATAGTTGGGGTTTGATGTTCAGGTGTCGGGACTTGGTACTCGCTGTGTTGACTTTGATCGACATTGACAGGATCTGAGTCTGAATGTCATTGATGACTCAGATCAAAACTAGTGCAACAGCATTGCTCATATGTATGTCCATATAGTATACCAATACCTCAGCCCATATGTCTAAATGATATGTATTTGGGCATACCTGTTTATCTAATATACCCTATGTCAGCCCACCTGTATATATAATACATATTTCCCACCCCATCGGCCCACCCATCTATCTAATATACCCTACATTGGCCCACCCATTTATATGATATCCCCCTCTGTCAGCCCACCTGTCTATCTAATATACCCTACATTGGCCCACCTGTATATATAATATATATTTCCCTGCCCCATCAGCCCACCTGTCTATCTAATATACCCTACATCGGCCCACCCGTTTATATGACATCCCCCTCTGTCGGCCCACCCATCTATCTAATATAACCCCCACCTCAGCCCACCTGTCTATATAATAATATCTACCATACATCTCTCTTCAGCCCAGCTGTCTATAATATATGTCTATCCTACTCTACATATTGCCCAGATGGGCCCATCCATCTCCATTAATCCATTAGTAATAATATTTCTTCTGGCCCATCTGCCATTGTTGAGGATATTTTAACATTGGCATAGATGGGCCCACCTGTCAACATTGAGGATATACATAACATCGGCCCATAGTCTACTGGCCCATCTTATACAGGATATTATGTAGGTTGGGTGACCTATATAATATGGAGTTTGTCACTGAAGGGGCTCAAGAGAACTAGATAGTGAAGTAAATGCTTGTTCAAGGTGTCAGGCAAAGGAAGCTACCAGAAGATCTCAGGTGGACAAGGGCAAGAAAACTGCTGGTCAGGCAGAGAAGGTGACATTGACTGCAGACAAACCATTATGCAGGAAAGTGTCATTCAATCTCCAGACCTACAAATTTCACACCCTTGGAGATTATGTCTCATGTATAAGACACTTTGGTACAACTGATTCTTATACCACAGAGCCTGTATGTTTCCAAGCACCTCAACTTTTCTTGGTTTTGACCATGAGGAGCTTGCCATTCACAACATTTCTGATGATGGTCTAGACATTGATGGAGACGACCTAGACCATCAGGAGCCAGATGATGAAGGCTCAGACTATGACTATACTGGGGTAGAAGAAGAAGTTTTATTTGGCCAGGAGAAAAATGGAAGCATGGAATCTGTTGTGGAGGAGCTGGACAACATGTTCATTGAACATGAGTTTGATTATGAACCCTAGGCCTCTGTACCCTTGCCCTATCACTGCCCTTCTGTCATCCAGTGTGACTATGACATCTCTATCATAGCGCATCTAGTTATGTTTAAATTTATTGAGCACAAGTCCAATTTATGAATGTTCAAACCCTAGGCCTCTCTGCACATGCCCTCAGGCTATCACTGCCCTTCTGTCATGTATACCTACTTTTATGACACAGTGTGTCTAATTACATCAAAGTCTTTACTAATTTTGTCAGAAATTCCTAATTTGGATTTCAGCACCTTGTAAGGCATTTCAAGGTTTAAAGATAAAATGGCCTTTGAAATGGGTTTAAATAATAGAGTCGTCCTTAAAATTACCATAGAAATGTGCATTGCAACAGTCTTGCAGTGGTACAGCAATGGTACAACACATTGCGGGCAAATTTGTTTCAAGAATGCCTCATTGCAACCATTTTTGGAAATTTCCAACATTCTCATGAGTTTGATTATGAATGTTCGATGTTCAACCCTACTGCCCCAGACCTCTCTGCACATGCCCCATCACATTTCTTCTGTCATCTGTCACAATCTCAGTACATCAATCTGACCTGTGGCCCAGCACCATTGAGTATGAATACTCCTAGGTAGCTCACCCAGTTCATTCTCACTGCTCGTGCCAGTCCAACTCTTTGATTATGACTTACATATACAATCATATACCTGTTACGAACTAGGATAGTCGCAACAACAGCTGCTCGATAAGAGCAATGGCTGAAGTTGAATCAAGACCTTGCAAAAGCAAGGGTTGTAAGACAAGTTAGAGAGAGTGTCTCTAACTTGAATATCAGTGGTTCAGACGACTTAGGATTGGGGGTCCTAAGCAAAAGAAGTTCTGGTAAAACCTAGTAAGATTAAAGTAAAGATCTACTAAGTACATGACCAAGTTTATATAGACGTAAGTGCTTTAGGGCAGGTACGTATATGTCAGCAGTGAGTCAGAGATAAGCATGAGTCAGAGATAAGAACAAGTCAGAGATAAGAATGAGTCATCTAGCGACAGTAACAACGATCGTGATGTAATACAGATATGGTAAGAGATAAGTCTAATGATGGCGTACTAGGATGCAGTCGTGACGTAATACACAAGAGAGGAAAAATGAATAGGGGCAAGTGTTTACTGTAACATTACCCCATGTTTAGGAACAAAGTCACCAACTTCAGTTATCCTGATTTGCCCAGTAAATAGGGTCAGCGTCATAGTTAGAATGGAGCAAATCGTCCTGTTCTTCTGTAATAGTGAGTGACCTATCGGCTAACTCAGCGGCGTGGTAAATGGTGTCTTGCTCAATCTCCCAGCGAGCTAAGGCCTCGTAGAAACCTGGATCAGTCCAAACCAGTGGAATGACCGCTTCTCCTTTTAACTCTCCGCAAAAGACCGATAGGTGTCCGGGTGCATGCTCCTTGCACACCCAACAATAATACGCAGGGCAGTTCTTGTGATGATGCCTGGCAGCACGACAATTATGGCACACGATGTTATTGACTGGTGCAGTTTTCATGATTGTGACGGAGGTTGATTGTTCTGGTGGGGAAGGGGATCTTGATCGCTTAAGTGGTTTATGCAGGGAGGCTGATGCAGCCCATTTGGCGGTGATGCAGGATGATCTCCATTTGAGTGGGTATCTACGTTTGGTGGGCACGATGGGGGTAGGAGACGGAGAAGTTGGTATGTCCAGTACAGCAATAGGAGGGATATTACTATCCTGATGTTCAGCGGCAGCTGCTGTAGGGATTGGCGGTGGGACTGGGGTGATGACGTGTGGGGAAGGGGGTCATGCAATTGGGTCGAGGGCAATGCACTCCGTGACGATGTGGATAGCCTCCCGAATGGCTTCTCGAGTATCATCAGGCAGTAGATGGATAGCAGTATTGTGAATACATATATGAAGGTGGCGGAAGATGGTTGTATGATGCTCATCTTCTAAAAGATTGGCGGTACGTTCAATAAGACTGGTGTCCCTGATAATCCTAATAATGAGTCCGCTAGATATCGCTCCTCTTTCTCCTAGAAGGCGGTCTATTTCTATAGTGTACTGTTGAGAAGTGATGGCAGACTCAAATAGAGCGCTAGTTTCAACCTGATCAATGATAGAGAAGTAGTCGGTGAGGGTAGAGTCGTCAGTGAGGGTGAGGGTAGAGTCAGAAGTTGGTGGGGAAGATGCATTATTGGCAAGGTCATTGGCAGTGGCAGTCTGATAGTCAAGAAGGGACAATGGGTGGGTGTTTCCTTCGGCTACGGTGTTCATAGCGGTGGTGAGTTCTTCAATGCGTAGTATGCAGAGACATAGTTGTTCGAGAGAGGACATTGTTCTGAATCTATAACTTGTGGGCCTTCTTATAGGCAGCAAGGATTTCGGTAGCATTGCTAAGGTTTTCTTCTGGGACCCATTCATTGCTGGCAGAGGAGTAGCCTTTCCAGGATAGAAGATAGCATCTTCATTTACCCGTGCCCTTGTGCGATAAGATTGTGTCAATTTCGTATTCTTCCTCATTATCAATGATGTCAGGGGGAGGGTCATGGAAGTTTGGACCATGAATTTCTGTCTCTTGATAGGACGATAACTCAGAAGTGTGGAACATGGGGTGAACCTTCCATTACAGCAGTAGTTGGAGTGTGAAAGTGATAGGGGATAGGACAGCGGTGATTGGGAATGGGCCGTATCGTTTAGGTGCAAGTTTCTGTGATGGTAACTGCGTGATTAGGTTCTTTCCAGATAACCAAACCTTATCTCCTATCTTCCATGGGTGATACTTCTGCCCATGAGTTCGCTCTGCCATTCATTGCATAGCAAGGTTATGACAGGAGAGTGCCTCCTCTCTTGATTTCTGGAGAGAGTGGAGTCTGTCTTCTGCTGCGGGGACTGTAGAGTCGGGGAGTATGTGTGGAAGGGCTTGTGGTTCATATCCCATCATTAGGAAGAATGGAGAAGCATTATGAGAATCATGTTTCTGGTGGTTGTGCACACATTCCGCCATGGGAAGATGTTCTACCCAATCTTCGGGGTGATTTTGGCAGTAGATTCGGAGGTACGTTTCGAGTTCCTGGTTGAGTCGTTCGGTCTGACCATCAGTCTGGGGGTGATAAGTGGTGGATGCGGCAATGTCATATTTCAAAAGTTTGGCAAGGGCTCATGAGAACTTGGATACAAATTGTGGTCCACGATTGGAAATGACTTTTTCATGGAGACCGAATCTTCGGTAGATGTATTTAAAGAATTTCTTGGCAACCCCTTCGGAAGTGATGTTCTTTGTGCATGGGATAAGAATTACCCCCTTCATAAGCCCATGGTTGACCACGACCATGACAGAATCAAAGCCAGCACAAAGAGGAAGGTCAGTGATAAGGTCAACAGAGACCTGTGCGAATGGGGTGGTGGTGACAGAAGGAATGGGGACGAGAGGCGGGGTAGTGGGATGGGTGTTGGATTTCATCTGCTGACAGAGGGCGCAACCCTTGACGTATTTACGGATATAGGTACCCATAGAGGGCCACCAAAAGTCCCACTTGACCAATTCTTCAGTTTTGAAGCGCCCAGGGTGACCGGCGGTAGGGTGATTGTGACATCGGTTCAGAATAAGGTGTCATCCAGCAGGATGGACGTAAGTGCAGTCTTTATAGTAAAGGACATCATCCTTAATTGTCCAGTCTGCTAGAGTGGATTTCATTGGGGGAAGGGAAAGGCCATCCAAGGCATCAGATGCAGTGCGGAAGATGGGGTCAGGGTTGGAGGGGTTGGGGTTTGCGAGGGAGGTCATGAGTTCGACATCAAGAAGGCGGATGAACATGGAGTTGGGAAGAAGGGTAATGTCTTCATTATCATTGGTGGAGTTGGTTCCATGGTCAGGATGCCGGGAGAGTGCATCAGGGGCTACAAGTTTGGTTCCGGCAACATGGTGGAGTTCTATGTCATAACAAGATAGAATCAACTGCCAGTGGGCTTGCCTGCAAGTCAATTTCTGAGTGGTGCGGAAGTACAATAGGTTTTTATGGTCAGTGAAAACAATGACAGGGTGAGGGTTCCCTTCGAGGTAATGACGCCATTCCATCAGGGCACGGATAACCACAAGTAGCTCACGATCAAAGATCTGATAGTTTCGTTCTGCTGGGTTCAGGGTCTGTGACAAGTAACCGCAGGGATGGTATGTTCCATTTTCATCAGTTTGCAGCAAGACTGCACCTGTGGCCACTAGTGAGGCATCAGTTGCCACGGCGAATTGGTGGTTGGGATCTGGGTTATGAAGAACGGGTTGTTTCAGAAAACAGTCTTTGAGCGTGGCAAAGGCGGTAGTACAAGATTCCGACCATTGGAACGTGGTGGCTTTCTTTGTTAGATTGATCAATGGTCTGGCGATGTCGGAGTAATGAGAGACGAAATTTCGGTAGAAGTTGCAAAACCCTAAAAACAATCAAACTTCTTTTACCATCGTGGGGGTAGGCCAATCCTGAATACCATCTGTTTTGGCAATGTCCATTGCCACACACCCAGGACATATAACCATTCCCAGGTATTCCACTTCTTGTGCATCAAACGTGCATTTCTCTGGTTTTAGGAATAGTCTCTCCTGATGGATCCTTTCAAGAACACGCCATGTTCATGTGTGATGGGAAGTGAGGTCATTTGAGAAAATTAGAATATCATCCATGTATATGACGAGCCAGCCTTTGTTAATCTCCTGTTGGAATGTCCGGTTCATATATGCTTGGAAAGTGGCGGGAGAATTACAGAGACCGAAAAACATGACATTTGGTTCGAAGAGACCATATTCCATGGTAAAGGCGGCCTTCCATCTGTCATCAGGATGGATACGGATGTTGTTATACCCAGATCAAATGTCCATCTTTGTGAAGTATTTGGCACCATACAACCAAGCGACTAATGACAGTGGCAATGGCAGGGGATAAGCATTCTTAACTGTCCAATCATTGATATACCAGTAATCTTGACAAGGACGAAGGTCTCTGCTTTTCTTTCCCACAAAGAAAAATCCACTTGCTTGTGGTGACTTTGATTCCAAGATAAACCCTTTCTTCATGTTTTCGTCAATAAAGGCTTTGACTGCCGTTCATTCCGCTTCTGATAATGGGTACACCTTGGACGTTTTAGGGATAAAACCTGGTTTTGTTTCAATATGATGATCTATACCAGGTTGTTCGGGTGGCAACTAGTTGAGGCCATCCTTTGCGAAGATGTCGGCAAAATCGTGAAGATAGGAGGGGACAAGTTCTTCGAATGATTTCTTCTTTTGCTCAAGTCCGGCAACTAATGCAAACTGTTGCGCCTTGTTGCTGGTTTTGACATATTCCATTGGCCGTGTCAAGGGCATAACCATGGGTCATTGTTCTGTGATGCTAGTACCATCTCTGGTCAATGGAGTATCCAGAGAGGAGTTGGTGATAACCTGCAGCTCAGAAGCGTCGGCAGGATATTCAACTAAAAATTCATCGTCCTCTAGGTGATACATAGCGATTTCGCATACAGGTGGCATAGTCCATGGTCCATACATTATCTTTGGTGTCGAAGGAGTCGTCATCATTGTCAGGGATGGGGTCAAGATTTGGGAGGTGTGGGTGTTTGTTTCTTCATCTGGGATCTCTTCAATGGTAGCCTGAGGTATTGGTTCTTTTCTGCAAGAGGCGCCTTCAGCTGCTCTTTGACTGGAGTTGGTTCCGATCTGAGACCGTTGTTCGGGAGTTTCCCAAACAAGGGTGGGAGGTTGTTCTTTCTTCGTCTTCGTTCATCGTTGACTTCTTTTTCTGCTTCTGAGAGCCAATCTACCTCCATGGATTTGGATTGTGTCGGTCAATAGAAGGTCTGGG